>NC_053028.1:39482968-39742126 GCF_003073215.2 Triticum urartu | reverse complement strand
ACGCCAACTATGACTCTCAGTTGGACCAGATGATCGTTAGCACCAGCAACAAGTTCACCGTCCTCAAGAAGCTCGCGGACGACATCGCCGTACTCCTCCAGCCCGCATGCCCGGGCTCCTCATTGCCTGCCACCCTAATCAGCCTCCATGGCCGGAACCTCTTTCAAGCACTGGTGGCCCTGCGACCGCCCGCCGACGCCATGAAGAATGTCCACCTGGAGGTCGTGCTCGCCGCGAGGCGCCTCGCCCTGCAAGAATTCATCGAGCTACACATCCACATGTACGAGGAAATCGTGTACATAGGTATCTACAAGGCCAGTGAGGACGCTACGACGTTGGCCTTCCTCAACCGGTTGGAAACCGTGGATGCCTTTGCTGAGAAGCACCTCGACCTCGCCACAAAAGCCGCCGCTCCTTAGCCGCCGGTCAGTGGCCCGGCGCACTAAGTTGAGGAGGAGGAGGTCGTACGTTCATGGATCCATCTTTCTTCTTGCCTTCTGTAACCATCATTGCGATCGCATCATCGTGGCCTTAATTCTTATTGTGCTGTTGCATTCTCGTTCCAGTCAATACCGACATGTGCGATCCCTTTGCTTAATTATATGCATCACTGTAACTAGTACTCCATCCGTCAATTTATAAGTTGTGCTTACCTTTTCCATCAACTTCGTGCAACGCGCGGGAATCTTGCTAGAAACACTAGAATATGTCTATATAATCTGTATGTGATAGTCCATTTGAAATCTCAAAAAAGACAAATATTTAGGTATGGAGGGAGTAATATATTAGGAGTATATCAAAACAATAGTGATTTCTTACAAGTTTGCGAACAAATACTACTATTCTACTACTTTGGATCCGTTGCAACGCACGAGCACATTGCTGGTAAAAGGAAAAGGCCTGCCGCGTTCGTGTCGCACCCCCACACGCTCGGGAATCGGGAGTACAACACGGCCCGTCCGGCATGACACATGGCTTAGGGATTGCGTGTTGCCTAGCATTTTCACTTTCATGTGGGATCGCCGTTGAGCAAACCGACACCCCGCCCGCCGCCGGGTTGGAAAAAAGAAACGAGGGGAAGATCTAGCTGTAGCACGGAAGCCAAGAAATTTGGTGTCAAACGGGGCTCGTTGATAGAGTAGGAGCATTCCGTACTAGTACTACTCCTACTAGTACCAAGTTTGTACTCCTAATACTATATTACTAGTACTACCACTATACAACTAGTAGGTACGTGCACGGCACAACATCGTAGGAACAAAAAACGGGAAGATCTTGTTTTGGGTGATTTATCTTTTTTTCAATCAACGTAGTATGAATAATATGATGTGGGGGGCACCCATGAAGCTTATGTGGCTTGGTTGCATGGCTATGGAAGGTTAGAGAAAAATAAATAGACAATGTGTTTAGAGTGCACTCCACTAAATAGATATATATATACTTTGGATCCATTGCAACAGACCGGCACATCTATATCTATACCCCCTATATAGTGTGTGAAAAACTTTGAAAGTTGGTCGTTGGATGAAGCCAATCCGATGGTACAAAGATGGCAAATCCGAGCACTACTGGCCGTTGGATATCATCCACCAGATTCTGCCACATGTATAATCTAGAAGACTCCATGGTTGAACTTAATTCATGACTAAGGGCCTCTTTGATTCATAGGATTGCAGAAACACAGGAATATGAAAAAAGTAGGATTGGAATGGCATGTTCATTGGATCCCTATAGGATTTGAGTTTGTTTGATTGTGTCACATGAAAAACAAAGGATTTCTTTCAAGAGGTTGGAGTGCATGTTAGAATTCCTGTGAAACGTAGTACAAATGAATCCTTAGGAAAATATTCTACATGACTCAATCCTATGAATCAAACGACCAACGTAGGAAAAATTCCTAAGGATTCTAATTCTTCAAAGATCCTATGAAAATCCTTTCAATCAAACAGACCCTAACTTTGCCACAACTAAGCTTTGGCAAAGTTATTAGTTCTTCAAAACGAGAGAAACAAGTTGGCAAGCCTAAGGGAATCTTGCCACATTTTTTGTGTGTATGTCATGTGGGGCCTTAGTGTGGCTTGCCTAAGGTGTGGCTTGAATCAAACACTCGCCTAAGTTAATCAAACTTGCCTAGCCTTACATTCCAGCAGATTTTGCCACATGTTAGAATCCAGAAAGCTCCACATGTAGAAGCATAATGCACAAACCACCAGAATCTCATGCGTGCAATGCACGTGTACCTTACTAGTGATAGTTGGTAGTAGTAAGAAACAAATTCCAGTTTTGGCACAAGCTCATACTGCGGGAGCACCACAAGGCCTGCCGCAGGAGTTACATTTCCCTCTCGGGGCCCACGGGGCCGAACTTCAGTGGCTTAGTGGTAGAAACAAGAAACGTGATGGTCGCCGTGGTTCAACTTCCATGGAGAAGCTGTCATGTCTGCTGACACATGTATATCAAAACTAGAGTGTTTATATTTCAAACACGTGAACAAGTATTATTCTACTACTTTGGATCCATTGCAACGCATGGGCCAGCACATTGGTAGTAGTAGTGTCCATCTCTATCTCTAGAGGCCTTCCCTCATTCATCCTTTTCTCTCACAAGATAAACTACTCATACAAATGCATCTTGATGTTCCGTGGAATGCACGAGGTTGTTTTCTTGGGGGTCTCTCCAGCGCGGCGTGGCCATAGTTACAAGTTGACGCCCCTTGAGATGCCGACGTTGAGGGGCACTCGGATTTCCTCCGATGAGCAGGTAAGATGAGTTTGATCACGTAGTAAATGCATTCTAAAGACTACTTCCGTGTCCATTTCCTAATTCTCCCCCTGCCCACTGTTTCACAGGTTAGGCTCGGTGCGAGTGGAGATTGGCTTGCATATGTACGGGAGGGTACCAACATCAATTTGCACAACATTTACAACCGTGAAACTGTTCCCGTAGAACCTTTGTCCAACATTGGGATCAGCCATGCAACGGACCACCGCATGAATTGGTACGATGGAACCACTGTGATATTGAATAAGATAGCACGAACCTTGCACATGGCGGTCAAAGGCGGACCATGCTCTCTGCGGCCGATTTGTTGCCGTACGAGTAGGAAGACACTGTGCTCCTTTCTAACCGCATCTTCGCGGTGACAAACTAGGGGACTTATTTTGTATGGGACACATCCTACGATATACTCCCTCTCTCCCAGTTTATTTGTTTTGAATCTTTTCGTTTTATAAGTTTCAAATTCAAATTTAGAGCTCCCCATCACATGTTGAGATTACAATGTCCATTAAATCGTTGCGTGCATGTATAGTAAAGAAACAAATCTCGAGTTTGGCACGAGTTCGTGCTGCGGGAGCACCACAAGCCCTGGCACAGGAGTTACATTTCCCTCTCAGGGCCGTATGGACTGAGCTTCAGCGCCTTACTACACCTACCTTTGAGTCAATAACATGTGGACCCGATAGGTGACTGGTCCACATGTAATGCTCCCGTAGGTAGAGGGGCAGTGGGGCCAAGAGGGGTGAGCCATAGGTCGGGGGACGTGTGGTTTCATGGATTCGAGCGGCGTCGTGGGAATCGCGGGTGGCTGTGGTAGAAGCTTGATGCTCGCCGCATTTTAGGTGGCCCACATGTCATGCACACAAAGGCAGAGGGGCGGTGCGACCGAGAGGGGTGAGGCGCATGTCGGGGGGCGTGGTGCCGTGGGTTGGAGAGGCATCGTGGGAATCGTGAGATGAAACGTGATGGTCGCCGTAGTTGAACTTCCATGGACAAGCTGTCATGTCTACGAACACATGCACTGCATACCGATCACTGGAAGGAGTAGCGGATAAAGCTATATATATATGCGGATAAATAGTTCCTTATAGTCAAGAGGACCCACGCTACTACTCTGTTACAAAGACATGCACACCATCGAAATAGTCCATCTATATCAATATACACCGAGAGGGAATAATTTTTTTTTACAAGAGAGGAAATAGTTCATCCATCCATAATGCCCTCCTGCTGGTGGAGCCTCTTCTTCTTCTTCTTCTTCTTCTTCTTCTTCTGTGGGAGACGGCTTCGCAACAAGCTCTTTGGACCTTGAAGCTATCTCGAAACTCACACGGGCATCGAGGGCAGCATATTTTATCCGCTCGTACGTCAAGGGATAATTCTCCCATCCAGACGACCTTAATGCCACCGTCTCGTCACCCTTCTGAAGATTTGTACCGAGCACAAAATTTGCTACATTGAATAGGGATGGTGTCTGTTTATCACAAACTTCTACAGGAATTTTGATTCTGGTTTGTCGGTCAGCGATGCTATTCAAATCAAGGTTGTACGGCTCCAGCTTCTGTTTGTCCCCTTCGATGGCTGCCCCACAGAAGTATACGTCCTCCCGAGACAAGAAATCGTGAAGCTCACCTAGTATGGAGGGCGAGTGTATGATGTGGTACACCAAAACATCATCTTCGAAGCACAACTGAAGGATGGCGGCGCGCTGGATCTTCCCAGGGGCACGCTCCGTGTACTCTGCGTCGAGACCGATGACCCTCGTCTCTACCTTTTCGAGGGAGTTGCATACATTGTTGATCCACTGCCGAACAACCCTTGGGTGGACGGTGACGGTGGCAACTATGCGCATCGAGCCTTCGACGAGGACATGTTGGATGCTAAAAACCTGCATCTCGATCTCTATCGGCATTTGGAACCGCTGGAACGGAGGGCTATGGTTTGGAGAATTAGGATTAGATGGCTAGTCTAACTGAAGTAGTAGATGATTATTTAAAGAGGTTAAAACAATGTGAACGCAGTGTGGTTTGGATGCAAATGAAGACGAAGGGGAGGTGAAGAAGCTGAGGAGAACCAGTTCCCGATGGAGAAGTAAATGGGAGAAGTCGCGTGCAGGCAATTGATTAGACGGCTAGGTAGACTAAACGAAAAGGCTATGCGGGTAGACTGATGAGTCGTACCTGTTCGTGTACGTGCCCATCCTTCCTGATAGGTAGGACCTATGCAAATAGATAAAAAATGTGTCGTAGTTTTTTTTAGCGCGTGAGTGGGAGACAAAACATTTTCTGGTTAAGGAATACTCCCTCTGTTTAGGTGAGTATAAGTCACCTTATGAAAATCAGGTTTTCCCAAAACCTTTAGGCGTGGAGCATTATTCCTGCTCGATCCCCTCCCAGCCTCGTTAGCCAACATTCTCTTCCTCTGCTACCCCGTTCTACCTTTCCATTTTTCCTCTTCTCAAGTGTGGAACGATCTGCATGCCGTCCTTGATGCACCAGAACGACCACTGCATGCATCGCGGCAGAGCGTTGATTGGGCATGCACGAGAATTTGGTTCTGCTCGCAATATGGATGACACCTGAGTGATGAAGTGAACAGTCATGCTAGCATGGGAGACCTATTTACGCTATACAATACTGGAGTACTCATGTACATACTAGTAGTAGTAGTAGTAGTACAACTGTGGTACACTTGATGGTCAAAATACTATTCATCCGGTCCTCACAGTGAAGTGACAACACCCTGCGCCTGACACTAGTCCAGGCGGCGTGTTCGGGTTACCAAAGTCAGCCTCACCCTGTGCACAGTGCAGTCTGTCACCGCTGCTGTACAGCACATTGGCGCCTCGCCTCGTCTCCCTCTCCGCTCCCATAGCACCACTCCATCTCCATCTCCTTCTCCGTCTCCATCTCACTGTGCCCCCGTGTACCGTCGCCTCACTCACCTCCCCTAGTACCACTATTCCCTCGCTAGCCGCTCCAGCACCGACATCCTTCTCCCCCATAAATCAAGCCCCCTTCCAAACTCCACCATGGCCGAACGCGAACCGTGCAGCATCGATATGAGCCGCGATTGGAGCAATCTCCCCAGTGACATCCTCGACCTCTGTTGTTCGTGTATGGATATGTTGAGCGCCCTGCGGCTGGCTGCATGCTCGAGGGATATGCACACGGCCATCGTCGAAGCGAGGCCTAAGCTTTTCAAGACACCCTAGTTTCTACTATCTGGTCTTGCGAGATTGGCTCACCATGATACGGAGGCGTGCATGATGCCCCTCGACTTCAATCCGATCTCCATTAGCCAAAACTTCTTTGCAGGTATGTAGTGGGTCGCCGTACATCATTTCCCTCGACATCGATCCGACCACCATCGCCCGAAACTTCTTGGCAGGTATGTAATGGGTCGGCATGAACTCCCACTGGATGGATGCCTTCAGAGAAGATGGTAAAAAGTTGGTGCTCGCGAACTTCCAGACCTCCCATGAGATTATCCTTCCTTCGTTGGATTATATAGAGTATTACCATCGCGGTCCAAGTCATCTAGATTACTACGTCAGTTGGACGGACCTTGTTTTGCAGAAGATTGTAATCTGCCAAGTGCCCACACGACATGCGAATTACGCAGACTTCAAGCTAATTGCCTTGTTCAACCGCGGACTCGCCTATCTTTACGCCAGTGCCTTCTTTAGCTGGAGACAACTCGACTCGTAGTGGATCATCGTCAAAGCTAATACACACTTCTGTGATGCTATTGAACACAATGGCATCATCTACGCGATCGACAAAGCAGATGCCACCACGTATTGCTAGGACGGCGCGTGTAAGTTGTTTCCTCTCATGTTAATGATGACGCCATGACACTGTTTGAACTTTTTGTGATGATTGGCATATCTCTGTTTGAGCAGAATTTGAGTAGAACTATGGCAATGTATTAGAGACGCCGTAAATCAGCTATATTTGGAATGAGTTAATTCATGCGATTGTGACCATGTCATTACAGCCAATTTGTACCCTGAATAATCAAACGGTTAGGAATATATGGATATTATCCTTATTTTACAGTAATCTATATACTACTACTACTACTACTACTAAATATGAGTGTGTATCAATGGCCATGTTAGTTTCCTCATTTTCATGATGTAGAAACATGCACCACACTGTTGGTTTCATCTAACCATACATTAGGGAAGTAAATGTGCATATGGAGAACTCTATATTTGGAGGTAGTGAAATCCTGCAATGCTTACCATGTGTACATACCTATATTCGCCCTTCAGCAATCAATGGCTGAATAATATCCTCACAAAAATTTTTCCCACAGAACACGAGTATATAACAATGCATGGTCTGTTAGTTACCTTGAAGAATTTGTTTGTGAGGACAGAACAAGATTACATAACATGCATGACATGGTAGTTTCCTGTGAAAAATCGATTGCGAGATAACATGAGTATAACCATGCATGGCACTTCTATATTTTCGAACCTAGTATACAATTCCCTGTATTTTCCTCCCAGTTCCAACAGGGACATATCAATACTGTTTCTTGGATTATCCTACTCATACTCTGAACAATGCTGATCTTACATTAACAATGCCTGTCCTTTTTGATATGATGCAGTGTCCCGATAGTTACTGCCCTTTGTAATCACACCACCTTTGCCAAAAATAGGGAAGCACAACTGGTTCCTCGCTCGATCAGACGACATAAAAAGACTGATGATCATTCGGACACATGAGCCGGAAAAGTTATATTGCAAAAACCCCACTATATACAAGCACCATGTAATACGTGAGTATCCGAACAGTGGCTATTACGTCTATGAGCAGGATACCAGCTTGTTGGGGCCTTTAGGATTATTTTAGTTGGAGGCGGGTAAACTATTGGAAATATGCCCTAGAGGCAATAATAAATTGGTTATTATTATATTTCCTTGTTCATGATAATCGTTTATTATCCATGCTAGAATTTTATTGATAGGAAACTCAGGTACATGTGTGGATACATAGACAACACCATGTCCCTAGTAAGCCTCTAGTTGACTAGCTCGTTGATCAATAGATGGTTACGGTTTCCTGACCATGGACATTGGATGTCGTTGATAACGGGATCATATCATTAGGAGAATGATGTGATGGACAAGACCCAATCCTAAGCCTAGCACAAGATCATGTAGTTCGTATGCTAAAGCTTTTCTAAAGTCAAGTATCATTTCCTTAGACCATGAGATTGTGCAACTCCCGAATACCGTAGGAGTGCTTTGGGTGTGCCAAACGTCACAACGTAACTGGGTGGCTATAAAGGTACACTACAGGTATCTCTGAAAGTGTCTGTTGGGTTGGCACGAAGAGGTATCTATGGGCCCACTCGGTAGGACATCATCATAATGTGCACAATGTGATCAAGGAGTTGATCACGGGATGATGTGTTACGGAACGAGTAAAGAGACTTGCCGGTAACGAGATTGAACAAGGTATCGGGATACCGACGATCGAATCTCGGGCAAGTATCGTACCGCTAGACAAAGGGAATTGTATACGGGATTGATTAAGTCCTTGACATCGTGGTTCATCCGATGAGATCATCGTGGAGCATGTGGGAGCCAACATGGGTATCCAGATCCCGCTGTTGGTTATTGACCAGATAGTTGTCTCGGCCATGTCTGCATGACTCCCAAACCCGTAGGGTCTACACACTTAAGGTTCGATGACGCTAGGGTTATAGGGAAAGTATGTACGCGGTTACCGAATGTTGTTCGGAGTCCCGGATGAGATTCCGGACGTCACGAGGAGTTCCGGAATGGTCCGGAGGTAAAGATTGATATATAGGAAGTATGGTTTTGGCCACCGGAAGTGTTCCGGGCATCACCGGTAGTGTACCGGGACCACAGGAGGGGTTCCCAGGTCCACCAGGTGGGGCCACCAGCCCCGGAGGACTACATGGGCCAATAGTGGGAAGGAACCAGCCCCTAGGTGGGCTGGGGCGCCTCCCACCAAGGCCCAAGGCGCCTCCAAGAGGGGAAGGGGGCAAACCCTAGGCTCAGATGGGCCTAAGGCCCACCTAGTGGTGCGCCCCCCTCTCTCCCCCCCCCCTTGGCCGCCCCCTAGATGGGATCTAGGGCTGGCCGCCACCCCTAGGGAGGGAACCCTAGGTGGGGGCGCAACCCCTCCCCTCCCCCTATATATACTTGAGGTTTGGGGCTGCCCAACACATTTGATTTGCTCTCCCTGTTGGCGCAGCCCTACCCCTTGAAGGAAATATGCCCTAGAGGCAATAATAAAGTTATTATTTATTTCCTTATATCATGATAAATGTTTATTATTCATGCTAGAATTGTATTAACCGGAAACATAATACATGTGTGAATACATAGACAAACAGAGTGTCACTAGTATGCCTCTACTTGACTAGCTCGTTAATCAAAGATGGTTATGTTTCCTAACCATGAACAAAGAGTTGTCATTTGATTAACGGGATCACATCATTAGTTGAATGATCTGATTGACATGACCCATTCCATTAGCTTAGCATCCGATCGTTTAGTATGTTGCTATTGCTTTCTTCATGACTTATACATGTTCCCATGACTATGAGATTATGCAACTCCCGTTTGCCGGAGGAACACTTTGTGTGCTACCAAATGTCACAAAGTAAATGGGTGATTATAAAGGTGCTCTACAGGTGTCTCCAAAGGTAGATGTTGGGTTGGCGTATTTCGAGATTAGGATTTGTCACTCTGATTTCCGGAGAGGTATCTTTGGGCCCTCTCGGTAATGCACATCACATAAGCCTTGCAAGCACTGCAACTAATGAGTTAGTTGCGAGATGATGTATTACGTAACGAGTAAAGAGACTTGCCAGTAATGAGATTGAACTAGGTATTGGATACCGACGATCGAATCTTGGGCAAGTAACATACCGATGACAAAGGGAACAACGTATTTTGTTATGCGGTCTGACCGATAAAGATCTTCGTAGAATATGTAGGAGCCAATATGGGCATCCAGGTCCCGCTATTGGTTATTGACCAGAGAGGTGTCTCGATCATGTCTACATAGTTCTCGAACCCGTAGGGTCCGCACGCTTAACGTTCGTTGACGATATAGTACTATGTGAGTTATGTATGTCGGTAACCGAATGTTGTTCGGAGTCCGGGATGAGATCACGGACATGACGAGGAACTCCGGAATGGTCCGGAGATAAAGTTTGATAAATGTGATAATAGTGTTTGATCACCGGAAGGGTTCCGGAAATCACCGGAAGGGGTTCCGGATGTTTCCCGAAATGTTTGGGTACGAGAACACTTTATTTGGGTCAAAGGGGAAAGCCCACAAGGTTTTTGGAAAGCGCAAAAGGAAGTTTTGCGGAGTCCAGGGGCCAGACGCCAGGGTCCCTGGCGTCTGGGTCCAGACGCCGGGAACCCTGGCGTCTGGCCCTGGAGTCCGAGAAGGACTCTTGCCTTTTGGGTGAAACCGACTTTGTGGAGGCTTTTACTCCAAGTTTCGACCCCAGGGCTCAACATATAAATAGAGGGGCAGGGCTAGCACAAAGGACAGATCAAGAAACACCAATCCGTGTGCCGGCAACCCTGTCTCCTCTAGTTTATCCTCCGTCATAGTTTTCGTAGTGCTTAGGCGAAGCCCTGCGCAGATTGTTCTTCACCAACACCGTCACCACGCCGTCGTGCTGCCGGAACTCATCTACTACTTCGCCCCTCTTGCTGGATCGAGAAGGCGAGGACGTCACCGAGCCGTACGGGTGCAGAACTCAGAGGTGCCGTTCTTTCGGTACTTGGATCGGTCGGACGTGAAGACGTACGACTACATCAACCGCGTTGATATAACGCTTCCGCGAACGGTCTACGAGGGTACGTAGACAACACTCTCCCCTCTCGTTGCTATGCATCACCATGATCTTGCGTGTGCATAAGAAATTTTTGAAATTACTACGTTCCCCAACAGTGGCATCCGAGCCTAGGTTTTATATGTTGATGTTATATGCACGAGTAGAATACAAGTGAGTTGTGGGCGATATAAGTCATACTGCCTACCAGCATGTCATACTTTGGTTCGGCGGTATTGTTGGACGAGACAACCCGGACCAACATTACGCGTACGCTTACGCGAGACCGGTTCCCCCGACGTGCTTTGCACATAGGTGGCTTGCAGGCGACTGTCTCTCCAACTTTAGTTGAACCGAGTGTGGCTACGCCCGGTCCTTGCGAAGGTTAAAACAGAGTCAAATTGACAAACTGTCGTTGTGGTTTTGATGCGTAGTTGAGATTGGTTCTTGCTTAAGCCCGTAGCAGCCACGTAAAACTAGCAACAACAAAGTAGAGGACGTCTAACTTGTTTTTGCAGGGCATGTTGTGATGTGATATGGTCAAGGCATGATGCTGAATTTTATTGTATGGTTGTCGCTTTATTGTATGCAATGCAATCGCGCTGTAATGCTTTACTTTATAACTAAGCGGTAGCGATAGTCGTGGAAGCATAAGATTGGCGAGACGACAACGATGCTACGATGGAGATCAAGGTGTCGCGCCGGTGACGATGGTGATCATGACGGTGCTTTGGAGATGGAGATCACAAGCACAAGATGATGATGGCCATATCATATCACTTATATTGATTGCATGTGATGTTTATCTTTTTATGCATCTTATCTTGCTTTGATTGATGGTAGCATTATAAGATGATCTCTCACTAAATTATCAAGAAGTGTTCTCCCTGAGTATGCACCATTGCCAAAGTTCGTCGTGCCCAGACACCACGTGATGATCGGGTGTGATAAGCTCTACGTCCATCTACAACGGGTGCAAGCCAGTTTTGCACACGCGGAATACTCAGGTTAAACTTGACGAGCCTAGCATATGCAGATATGGCCTCGAAACACGGAGACCGAAAGGTCGAGCGTGAATCATATAGTAGATATGATCAACATAATGATGTTCACCATTGAAAACTAATCCATTTCACATGATGATCGGTTATGGTTTAGTTGATTTGGATCACGTGATCACTTAGAGGATTAGAGGGATGTCCATCTAAGTGGGAGTTCTTAAGTAATATGATTAATTGAACTTAAATTTATCATGAACTTAGTCCTGGTAGTAGTAGCATATCTATGTTGTAGATCAATAGCTCGCGTTGTTGCTTTCATATGTTTATTTTGATATGTTCCTAGAGAAAATTGTGTTGAAAGATGTTAGTAGCAATGATGCGGATTGGATCCGTGATCTGAGGTTTATCCTCATTGCTGCACAGAAGAATTATGTCCTTGATGCACCGCTAGGTGACAGACCTATTGCAGGAGCAGATGCAGACGTTATGAACGTTTGGCTAGCTCAATATGATGACTACTTGATAGTTTAGTGCACCATGATTAATGGCTTAGAATCGGGACTTCAAAGACATTTTGAACATCATGGACCATATGAGATGTTCCAGGAGTTGAAGTTAATATTTCAAGCAAATACCCGAGTTGAGAGATATGAAGTCTCCAACAAGTTCTATAGCTAAAATATGGAGGAGAATCGCTCAACTAGTGAGCATGTGCTCAGATTGTCTGGGTACTACAATCGCTTGAATCAAGTGGGAGTTAATCTTCCAGATAAGATAGTGATTGACAGCATTCTCTAGTCACCATCACCAAGTTAGTAGAACTTCGTGATGAACTATAGTATGCAAGGGATGACGAATACAAATCCCAAGCTTTTCATGATGATGAAATCGATGAAGGTAGAAATCAAGAAAGAGCATCAAGTGTTGGTGATTGACAAGATCACTAGTTTCAAGAAAAAGGCAAAGGGAAGAAGTGGAACTTCAAGAAGAACGGCAAGCAAGTTGCTGCTCAAGTGAAGAAGCCCAAGTCTGATCCTAAGCCCGGGACTAAGTGCTTCTACTTCAAAGGGACTGGTCACTGGAAGCGGAACTACCCCAAGTGATTGGCGGATAAGAAGGATGGCAAAGTGAACATAAGTATATTTGATATACATGTTATTGATGTGTACTTTACTAGTGTTTATAGCAAACCCTCAGTATTTGATACTAGTTCAGTTGCTAAGATTAGTAACTCGAAACGGGAGTTGCAGAATAAACAGAGACTAGTTAAGGGTGAAGTGACGATGTGTGTTGGAAGTGGTTCCAAGATTGATATGATCATCATCGCACACTCCCTATACTTTCGAGACTAGTGTTGAACCTAAATAAATGTTATTTGGTGTTTGCGTTGAGCATGAATATGATTTGATCATGTTTATTGCAATACGGTTATTCATTTAAGTTAGAGAACAATTGTTGTTCTGTTTACATAAATAAAACCTTCTATGGTCATAAACACCAACGAAAATGGTTTGTTGGATCTCGATTGTAGTGATACACATATTTATAATATTGAAGCCAAAAGATGCAAAGTTAATAATGATAGTGCAACTTATTTGTAGCACTGCCGTTTAGGTCATATTGGTGTAAAGCGCATGAAGAAACTCCATGCTGATGGTCTTTTGGAATCACTTGATTATGAATTAGTTGATGCTTGCGAACCATGCCTCATGGGCAGGATGACTAAAAACACCGTTCTTCGGAACAATTGAGCGAGCAACAGATTTGTTGGAAATCATACATACTGATGTATGTGGTCCGATGAATATTGAGGCTCGCGACAAGTATCATTATTTTCTGATCTTCACAGATGATTTGAGCAGATATGAGTATATCCACTTGATGAAACATAAGTCTGAAACATTTGAAAAGTTCAAAGAATTTCAGAGTGAAGTGAAAAATCATCGTAACAAGAAAATAAAGTTTCTACGATCTGATCGTAGAGAAGAGTATTTGAGTTACGAGTTTGGCTTTCAGTTAAAAACAATGTGAAATAGTTTCACTACTCATGCCACCTGGAACACCACAATGGAATGGTGTGTCCGAACGTCATAACCGTACTTTATTGGATATAGTGCAATCTATGATGTATCTTACCGATCTACCACTATCGTTTTGGGGTTATGCATTAGAGACAGCTGCATTCAGGTTAAATAGGGCACCATCAAAATCCGTTGAGACGACGCCTTATGAACTGTGGTTTGGCAAGAATCCAAAGTTGTCGTTTTTTAAAGTTTGGGGTTGTGATGCTTATGTGAAAAAGTTTCATCCTGATAAGCTCAAACCCAAATCGGAAAAGTGCGTCTTCATAGGATACCATAAAGAAAATGTTGGGTACACCTTCTATCACAGATCCGAAGGCAAAATATTCGTTGCTGAGAATGGATCCTTTCCAGAGAAGGACTTTCTCTCGAAAGAAGTGAGTGGGAGGAAAGTAGAAAACTTGATAAGGTAATTGTACCTTCTCCTTTATTGGAAAGTAGTTCATCACAGAAATTGGTTCCAGTGACTCCTACACCAATTAGTGAGGAAGCTAATGATGATGATCATGTAACTTCAGATCAAGTTACTACCGAACCTCGTAGGCAAACCAGATTGAGATCCGCACCAAAGTGGTACGGTAATCCTGTTCTGGAGGTCATGTTACTTGACCATGACGAACCTACGAACTATGAGGAAGCAATGATGATCCCAAATTCCGAGAAATGGCTTGAGGCCATGAAATCTGAGATGGGATCCATGTATGAGAACAAAGTGTGGACTTTGGTTGACTTGCCCGATGATCGGCAAGCCATAGAAAATAAATGGATCTTCAAGAGGAAGACAGACGCTGATAGTAGTGTTACTATCTATAAAGCTAGACTTGTTGAAAAAGGTTTTTGACAAAGTTCAAGGTGTTGACTACGATGAAATTTTCTCACTCGTAGCGATGCTTAAGTCTATCCAAATCATGTTAGCAATTGCCGCATTTTTATGAAATCTGGCAAATGGATAAACAAAACTACATTCCTGAATGGATTTAAAGAAGAGTTGTATATGATGCAACCAGAAGGTTTTGTCAATCCTAAAGATGCTAACAAAATATGCAAGCTCCAGCGATCCATCTATGGAATGGTGCAAGCATCTCAGAGTCGGGATATACGCTTTGATAAGTTGATCAAAGGATATAGTCATATACAGACTTGCAGTGAAGCCTGTATTTACAAGAAAGTGAGTGGGAGCACTACAACATTTCTGATAAGTGTATGTGAATGACATATTGTTGATCGGAAATAATGTAGAATTATTCTGTAAAGCATAAAGGAGTGTTTGAAAGGAGTTTTTCAAAGAAAGACCTCGATGAAGCTGCTTACATATTGAGCATCAAGATCTATAGAGATAGATCAAAACGCTTGATAAGTTTTTTCAATGAGTACATACCTTGACAAGATTTTGAAGTAGTTCAAAATGGAACAGTCAAAGAAAGAGTTCTTGCCTGTGTTACACGGTGTGAAATTGAGTAAGACTCAAATCCCGACCACGGCAGAAGATAGAAAGAGAATGAAAGTCATTCCCTATGCCTTGGCCATAGGTTCTATAAAGTATGTCATGCTGTATACCAGATCTATTGTATACCCTGCACTGATTTGGCAAGGGAGTACAATAGTGATCTAGGAGTAGATCACTGGACAGCGGTCAGAATTATCCTTAGTTAAATAAGGATATGTTTCTCGATTATGGACGTGACAAAAAGGTTCATCGTAAAGGGTTACGCCGATGCAAGTTTTGACACTAATATAGATGACTCTAAGTCTCGGTCTAGATACATATTGAAAGTGGGAGCAATTAGCTAGAGTAGCTCCATGCAGAGCATTGTTGACATAGAAATTTGCAAAATACATGTGGATCTGAATGTGGCAGACCCGTTGACTAAAATTCTCTCACAAGCAAAACATGATCACACCTTAGTACTCTTTGGGTGTTAATCACATAGCGATGTGAACTAGATTACTGAATCTAGTAAACCCTTTGGGTGTTGGACACATGGCGATGTGAACTATGGGTGTTAATCACATGATGATGTGAACTATCGATGTTAATCACATGGTGATGTGATCTAGATTATTGACTCTAGTGCAAGTGGGAGACTGAAGGAAATATGCCCTAGAGGCAATAATAAAGTTATTATTCATTTCCGTATATCATGATAAATGTTTATTATTCATGCTAGAATTGTATTAACCAGAAACATAATACATGTGTGAATACATAGACAAACAGAGTGTCACTAGTATGCCTCTACTTGACTAGCTCGTTAATCAAAGATGTTTATGTTTCCTAACCATGAACAAAGAGTTGTCACATCATTAGTTTAATGATCTGATTGACATGACCCATTCCATTAGCTTAGCATCCGATCATTTAGTATGTTGCTATTGCTTTCTTCATGACTTATACATGTTCCTATGACTATGAGATTATGCAACTCCCGTTTGCCGGAGGAACACTTTGTGTGCTACCAAACGTCACAATGTAAATGGGTGATTATAAAGGTGCTCTACAGGTGTCTCCAAAGGTAGATGTTGGGTTGGCGTATTTCGAGATTAGGATTTGTCACTCCGATTGTCGGAGAGGTATCTCTGGGCCCTCTCGGTAATGCACATCACATAAGCCTTGCAAGCATTGCAACTAATGAGTTAGTTGCGAGATGATGTATTACGGAATGAGTAAAGAGACTTGCCGGTAACGAGATTGAACTAGGTATTGGATACCGAGGATCGAATCTCGGGCAAGTAACATACCGATGACAAAGGGAACAACGTATGTTGTTATGCGGTCTGACCGATAAAGATCTTCGTAGAATATGTAGGAGCCAATATGGGAATCCAGGTCCCACTATTGGTTATTCACCAGAGAGGTGTCTCGGTCATGTCTACATAGTTCTCGAACCCGTAGGGTCCGCACGCTTAACGTTCGTTGACGATATAGTACTATGTGAGTTATGTATGTTGGTAACCGAATGTTGTTCGGAGTCCGGGATGAGATCACGGACATGACGAGGAACTCCGGAATGGTCCGGAGATAAAGTTTGATATATGTGATAATAGTGTTTGATCACCGGAAGGGTTCCGGTAATCACCGAAAGGGGTTCCGGATGTTTCCCGAAATGTTTGGGTACGAGAACACTTTATTTGGGCCAAAGGGGAAAGCCCACAAGGTTTTTGGAAAGTGCAAAAGGAAGTTTTGCGGAGTCCAGGGGCCAGACGCCAGGGTCCTTGGCGTCTGGGTCCAGACGCCGGGAACCCTGGCGTCTGGTCCTGGAGTCCGAGAAGGACTCTTGCCTTTCGGGTGAAACCGACTTTGTGGAGGCTTTTACTCCAAGTTTCGACCCCAGGGCTCAACATATAAATAGAGGGGCAGGGCTAGCACAAAGGACAGATCAAGAAACACCAAGCCGTGTGCCGGCAACCCTGTATCCTCTAGTTTATCCTCCGTCATAGTTTTTGTAGTGCTTAGGCGAAGCCCTGCGGAGATTGTTCTTCACCAACACTGTCACCACGCCGTCATGCTGCCGGAACTCAACTACTACTTCGCCCCTCTTGCTGGATCGAGAAGGCGAGGACGTCACCGAGCCGTACGTGTGCAGAACTCGGAGGTGCCGTGCTTTCGGTACTTGGATCAGTCAGACGTGAAGACGTACGACTACATCAACCGCGTTGATATAACGCTTCCGCGAACGGTCTACGAGGGTACATAGACAACACTCTCCCCTCTCGTTGCTATGCATCACCATGATCTTGCGTGTGCGTAGGAATTTTTTTGAAATTACTACGTTCCCCAACACCCCTCTCCCTCCTCGTCTCTCGTAGTGCTTGGCGAAGCCCTGCTGGAGGCCCGCGCTCCTCCACCACTACCACGCCGTCGTGCTGCTGCTGGATGGAGTCTTCCCCAACCTCTGCTTATCCCCTTGCTGGATCAAGGTGTAGGAGATGTCACCGGGCTGTACGTGTGTTGAACACGGAGGTGCCGTCCGTTCGGCACTAGGATCATTGGTGATTTGGATCACGACGAGTACGACTCCATCAACCCCGTTCACTTGAACGCTTCCGCTTAGCGATCTACAAGGGAATGTAGATGCACTCTCCTTCCCCACGTTGCTAGATTACTCCATAGATTGATCTTGGTGATGCGTAGAAAATTTTGAATTTCTGCTACGTTTCCCAACAGTGGCATCATGAGCCAGGTTTATGCGTAGTTTCTATGCACGAGTAGAACACAAAGTAGTTGTGGGCGTTGATTTTGTCAATTTACTTGCCGTTACTAGTCTTATCTTGATTCGGCGGCATTGTGGGATGAAGCGGCCCGGAAAAACCTTACACGTACGCTTACGTGAGACCGGTTCCACCGACTGACATGCACTAGTTGCATAAGGTGGCTGGCGGGTGTCTGTCTCTCCCACTTTAGTCGGATCGGATTCGATGAATAGGGTCCTTATGAAGGGTAAATAGAAATTGGCAATTCACGTTGTGGTTTTGGCGTAGGTAAGAAACGTTCTTGCTAGCAACCTATAGCAGCCACGTAAAAACTTGCAACAACAATTAGAGAACGTCTAACTTGTTTTTGCAGCATATGCCTTGTGATGTGATATGGCCAAAAGGATGTGATGAATGATATATGTGATGTATGAGATTGATCATGTTCTTGTAATAGGAATCACGACTTGCATGTCGATGAGTATGACAATCGGCAGGAGCCATAGGAGTTGTCTTAATTTATTTATGACCTGCGTGTCAATATAAACGTCATGTAATTACTTTACTTTATTGCTAACCGTTAGCTGTAGTAGTAGAAGTAATAGTCGGCGAGACAACTTCATGAAGACACAATGATGGAGATCATGGTGTCATGCCGGTGACAATGATGATCATGGAGCCCCGAAGATGGAGATCAAAAGGAGCAAAATGATATTGGCCATATCATGTCACTTTTTTGATTGCATGTGATATTTATCATGTTTTTGCATCTTATTTGCTTAGAACGACGGTAGTAAATAAGATGATCCCTCATTACAATTTCAAGAAAGTGTTCCCCCTAACTGTGCACCATTGCGAAAGTTCGTCGTTTCGAAGCACCACGTGATGATTGGGTGTGATAGATTCTAACGTTCACATACAACGGGTGTAAGACAGATTTACACACGCGAAACACTTAGGTTGACTTGACGAGCCTAGCATGTACAGACATGGCCTCGGAACACAAGAGACCGAAAGGTCAAGCATGAGTCGTATGGTAGATACGATCAACATGAAGATGTTCACCGATGAAGACTAGTCCGTCTCACGTGATCGGACATGGCCTAGTTGACTCGGATCATGTAATCACTTAGATGACTAGAGGGATGTCTATCTGAGTGGGAGTTCATAAGATGAACTTAATTATCCTGAACATAGTCAAAAGGTCTTCGCAAATTATGTCGTAGGTCGTGCTTCAGTTCTACTGTTTAGATATGTTCCTAGAGAAAATTTAGTTGAAAGTTGATAGTAGCAATTATGCGGACTGGGTCCGTAAACTGAGGATTGTCCTCATTGCTTCATAGAAGGCTTATGTCCTTAATGCACCGCTCAGTGTGCTGAACCTCGAGCGTTGTCTGTGGATGTTGCGAACATCTGACATACACATTTTGATAACTACGTGATAGTTCAGTTAAATGGTTTAGAGTTGAGGCACCGAAGACATTTTGAAACGTCGCGAAACATATGAGAGGTTTCGAGGGCTGAAATTGGGATTTCAGGCTCGTGCCCACGTGAAGAGGTATAATACCTTCGACGATTTTCTTAGCCTGCAAACTAAGGGAGGAAAGCTCAATTGTTGAGCTTGTGCTCAGATTGTCTGAGTACAACAATCATTTGAATCGAGTGGGAGTTGATCTTCCAGATGAGAAAGTGATGTTTCTCTGAAGTCCTTACCACCAAGCTGCTAGAGCTTCGTGATGAACTATGATATATCAGGGACATATATGATGATCTTGAGATATTCGCGATGTTTGACACCACAAAAGTAGAAATCAAGAAGGAGCATCAATTGTTGATGGTTGGTGAAACCACTAGTTTCAAGAAGGGCAAGGGCAAGAAGGGATACTTCATGAAACGGCAAATCAGCTGCTGCTCTAGTGAAGAAACCCAAGGTTGAACCCAAACCCGAGACTAAGTGCCTCTGTAATAAGGGGAACAGCCACTGGACCAGAATTACCCTAGATACATGGTAGATGAGAAGGCTGGCAAGGTCGATAGAACTATATTGGATATACATTGTGTTAATGTGTACTTTACTAGTACTCCTAGTAGCACCATGGTATTAGATACCGGTTCGGTTGCTAAGTGTTAGTAAACTCGAAATAAAAGGCTGCGGAGTAAACGGAGACTAGCTAAAGGTGAGTTGGCGATATGTGTTGGAAGTTTTTCCCAAGCTTGATGTGATCAAGAATCGCACGCTACCTCTACCAACGAGATTGGTGTTTGCGTTGAGCATAGACATGATTGGATTATGTCTGTCGCAATACGGTTATTCATTTAAGGAGAATAATGGTTACTCTGTTTATTTGAATAATACCTTCAATGGTCTTGCACCCAAAATGAATGGTTTATTGAATCTCGATCGTAGTGATACACATGTTCATGCCAAAAGATATAAGATAGTAATGATAGTACCACCTACTTGTGGCACTGCCACGTAAGTCATATTGGTATAAAATGCATGAAGAAGCTCCATATTGATGGATCTTTGGGCTCACTCGTTTTTGAAAGGTTTGAGACATGCGAACCATGTCTATTGGTGTATATGCATGAAGAAACTCCATGCAAATGGACCATTTGGACTCACTTGATTTTGAATCACTTGAGACATGCAAATCATACCACATGGGCAAGATGACTGAAAGCCTCGTTTTCAGTAAAATGGAACTAGAAAGCAACTTGTTGGAAGTAATACATTTTGATGTGTGCAGTCCAATGAGTGATGAGCCGTGTAGTGGATATCGTTATGTTCTTACTTCACAGATGATTTGAGTAGATGTTGAGTATATTTACTTGATGAATCACGAGTCTGAATTATTGAAAGGTTCAAGTAATTTCTGGGTGAAGTTGAAAGATCATCGTGACAAGAGGATAAAATATCTATGATATGATCATAGAGATGAATATCTGAATTACGAGTTTGGCACAGAATTAAGACATTGTGGAAATTGTTTCACAACTAATACAGCCTGAAACACCATAGTATGATGGTGTGTTCGAACATCATAACTGCACCCTATTGGATATGATGCATACCATGATGTCTCTTATCGAATTACCACGATAGTTTATGGGTTAGGCATTAGAGACAACCACATTCACTTTAAATAGGGCACCACGTAATTCCGATGAGATGACATCGTATGAACTTTGGTTTAGAGAAACCTAAGCTGTCATTTCTTAAAAGTTTGGGGCCGCGACGCTTATGTGAAAAAGTTTCAGGCTGATAAGCTCGAACCCAAAGTGGATAAATGCATCTTCATAGGACACCCAAAACAGTTGGGTATACCTCCTGTCTCAGATCCGAAAGCAATAAGGGATTGTTTCTAGAATCGGGTCCTTTCTCGAGGAAAAGTTTCTCTCGAAAGAATTGAGTGGGAGGATGGTGGAGACTTGATGAGGTTATTGAACCGTCTCTTCAACTAGTGTGTGGCAGGGCACAGGGATTTGTTCCTATGGCACCTACACCAATTGAAGTGGAAGCTTATGATAGTGATCATGAAACTTCAGATCAAGTCACTACCAAACCTCGTGGGATGACAAGGATGCGTACTACTTCAGAGTGGTACGTAATCCTGTCTTGGAAGTCATGTTGCTAGACAACAATGAACCTACGAGCTATGGAGAAGCAATGGTGGGCCTGGATTCCAAAATAGCTCGAGGCCATATAATCCGAGAGAGGATCCATATATGAAAACAAAGTGTAGACTTTGGAAGAACTACTTGATGGTCGTAAGGCTGGTAGGAACATATGGATTTTAAAAGGAAGACGGACAATGATGGTAAGTCTCACCATTAAGAAAGCTCGACTTGTCGTTAAGATGTTTTCCGACAAGTTCAAGGAGTTCACTACGATGAGACTTTCTCACTCGTAGCAATGCTAAGAGTCTGTTGGAATTATATTAGCGATTAGTGCATTATTTATGAAATCTTGCAGATAGGATGTCAAAACATTGTTTCCTCGACGATTTTCTTGAGGAAAGGTTGTATGTGATACAACCGGAAGGTTTTGTCAATCCTAAAAGATGCTAACAAGTATGCAAAGCTCCAGCAATCCTTCTAAGGACTGGAGTAAGCATCTCGGAGTTGGAATGTATGCTTTGATGAGATGATCAAAGATTTTGGGTGTATACAAAGTTTATGAGAAACTTGTATTTCCAAAGAAGTGAGTGGGAGCACTATAGAATTCCTGATGAGTATATGTTGTTGACATATTGTTGATCAGAAATGATGTAGAATTTCTGGAAAGCATATAGGGTTATTTGGAAAGTGTTTTTCAATGGAAAGCCTGGATTAAGCTACTTGAACATTGAGCATCAAGATCTATAAGGATAGATCAAAACACTTAATGGTACTTTCAAATGAGCACATACCTTGACATGATCTTGAAGGTGTTCAAGATGGATCAGTCAAAGAAGGAGTTCTTGCCTGAGTTGTAAGGTATGAAGTTAAGACTTAAAGCTCGACCACGGCAGAAGAAAGAGGAAGGACAAAGGTCGTCCCCTATGCTTTTGTCATAGGCTCTATACGGTATGCCATGCTGAGTACCGCACCTGATGTGTGCCTTGCCACATATCTGGCAAGAGGGTACAAAGGTAATCTAGGAGTAGATCACCAGATAGCGGTCCAAATTATCCTTAGAGGAATAAGGATATGTTTCTCGGTTATGGAGGTGATAAAGAGTTCGACGTAAAGAGTTACGTCGATGCAAGCTTAACACCTATCCGGATGGCTCTGAGTAGAGATACCGGATACGTATAATGGAGCAATTTAGAATAGCTCCAAGTAGAACAGTTATTTGAAATGGCTCCAAATGTAGCCTAATAGTTGCATCCACAAGATGACATAGAAATTTGCAAAGTACATGCGGATCTGAATGTTGCAGACCCGTTGACTGAAACCTCTCTCACAAGCATAACATGATCAAACCTAGAACTCTTTAGGTGTTAGTCACATGGGGATGGGACCTTGAGTGTTAATCACATATCGATGTGAACTGGACTATTGACTCTAGTGCAAGTGGGAGACTGTTGGAAATATGCCCTAGAGGCAATAATAAATTGGTTATTATTATATTTCCTTGTTCATGATAATCGTTTGTTATCCATGCTAGAATTGTATTGATAGGAAACTCAGGTACATGTGTGGATACATAGACAACACCATGTCCCTAGTAAGCCTCTAGTTGACTAGCTTGTTGATCAATAGATGGTTACGGTTTCCT
The DNA here is from genome assembly GCF_003073215.2 of Triticum urartu. NCBI lineage: Eukaryota > Viridiplantae > Streptophyta > Magnoliopsida > Poales > Poaceae > Triticum > Triticum urartu. The sequence goes on along the minus strand of NC_053028.1, from coordinate 39,718,967 downwards.
GACCATGGACATTGGATGTCGTTGATAACGGGATCACATCATTAGGAGAATGATGTGATGGACAAGACCCAATCCTAAGCCTAGCACAAGATCATGTAGTTCGTATGCTAAAGCTTTTCTAATGTCAAGTATCATTTCCTTAGACCATGAGATTGTGCAACTCCCGGATACCGTAGGAGAGCTTTGGGTGTGCCAAACGTCACAACGTAACTGGGTGGCTATAAAGGTACACTACAGGTATCTCCGAAAGTGTCTGTTGGTTGTCACTCCGTGTAAACGGAGAGGTATCTCTGGGCCCACTCGGTAGGACATCATCATAATGTGCACAATGTGATCAAGGAGTTGATCACGGGATGATGTGTTACAGAACGAGTAAAGAGACTTGCCAGTAACGAGATTGAACAAGGTATCGGGATACCGACGATCGAATCTCGGGCAAGTATCGTACCGCTAGACAAAGCGAATTGTATACGGGATTGATTAAGTCCTTGACATCGTGGTTCATCCGATGAGATCATCGTGGAGCATGTGGGAGCCAACATGGGTATCCAGATCCCGTTGTTGGTTATTGACCGGATAGTTGTCTCGGCCATGTCTGCATGACTCCCGAACCCGTAGGGTCTACACACTTAAGGTTCGATGACGCTAGGGTTATAGGGAAACTATGTACGCGGTTACCGAATGTTGTTCGGAGTCCCGGATGAGATCCCGGACATCACGAGGATTTCCGGAATGGTCCGGAGGTAAAGATTGATATATAGGCAGTATGGTTTTGGCCACCGGAAGTGTTCCGGGCATCACCGGTAGTGTACCGGGACCACCGGAGGGGTTCGGGGGTCCACCAGGTGGGGCCACCAGCCCTGGAGGCCTACATGGGCCAATAGTGGGAAGGGACCAGCCCCTAGGTGGGCTGGGGCGCCTCCCACCAAGGCCCAAGGCGTCTCCAAGAGGGGAAGGGGGCAAACCCTAGGCTTAGATGGGCCTAAGGCCCACCTAGTGGTGCGCCCCACTCTCCCCCCCTTGGCCGCCCCCTAGATGGGATCTAGGGCTGGCCGCCACCCCTAGGGAGGGAACCCTAGGTGGGGGCGCAGCCCCTCCCCTCCCCCTATATATACTTGAGGTTTGGGGCTGCCCAACACATGTGATTTGCTCTCCCTGTTGGCGCAGCCATACCCCTCTCCCTCCTCGTCTCTCGTAGTGCTTGGTGAAGGCCTGCTGGAGGCCCGCGCTCCTCCACCACTACCACGCCGTCGTGCTGCTGCTGGATGGAGTCTTCCCCAACCTCTCCTTCTCCCCTTGCTGGATCAAGGCGTAGGAGACGTCACCGGGCTGTATGTGTGTTGAACACGGAGGTGCCGTCCGTTCGGCACTAGGATCATCGGTGATTTGGATCACGACGAGTACGACTCCATCAAGCCCATTCACTTGAACGCTTCCGCTTAGCGATCTACAAGGGTATGTAGATGCACTCTCCTTCCCCTCGTTGCTAGATTACTCCATAGATTGATCTTGGTGATGCGTAGAAAATTTTGAATTTCTGCTACGTTCCCCAACATAAACAGCCTTGGTTCACACTCTTTGTTTCTCAGACTCAATTATCTGATTAACCAGGAGATCACCGTTGGCAAGGACCTTGATGGCAGAGAGGCTCTGTTTGCTATGGAAAACTGTGTCTACACAGCGAGCCCTAGGAGTTCGGGAGCAAACCCCCCTGATTGTCAACGATACAGCCTGCAGCCAAAAGAAGGTGAGAATGACAAAGGCGTCCGGATTAACTTTGATCCTTGGATGTCTCAATTACGATAGGCAGTGATGTGGTTCGAGCCTTCAGGTTGATAGGTAATTGGGTTGTTGCATCGAAAGGGTGGAGTACTGGTGTCTCCGGGTCACTAGTCGCTGAAGCAGGGCTGCAAATTATGATGGTGTTGGATCATCTCTTTGAATGACTTTGTTGTCTTTGCTAGTGGTTCTGGATGGGCAGTTTTTTCTTTTGTTATGCATATTCCTTGTCATTTGGTCATCCTCGTCTATGTCACTCTTACTATGTAATAGTTGCTTCTGTTTAGAATGTCATTCTCGTCTGGTTCACGAGAGTCTGAACGCTGCAGATGGGTGCGTTTTGGTGGTGTAGCAAGACTTCTTATGAACCATCATGTCTTGCTTTTTATGTCAGTAGTAGTCACTAGTCAGTGTTTGAATGTTGTATATATCGTTGTTTCGAACTGTTTATTGTCTCGAACTACTGGTGGGCTAAATGAGGGCATCACCATTCTCCAGTGTTCAGAGTATATCTCCTTTTTTCAAGTTATATAATTTGAGCTCAGTGTCTTTTCAATTATGTACACTTGTTTGGGCCAGTGAGGTGTCGTTGAATATGGGCCGAGTAGTAACGCAATGCCAAACAGGTCAATTATGACTCTCAGGCTGGGCTCTCAAAAGATCCTGAAAAAAAAGGCCGGGCTCTACAAAAAAGAATGAATAAGGACTCTTAGGCCGACATGTGGGTGCCACCGGTGTTTTCGTGCGCTTGCGCACCGAGAGCATATTGGCGCATGCTTGAAATTCATGCTACCTTTTCATTCGCAGTCTCCCGCCCCTCCCCCACCTCTGGAATCTCGATTCCTACTCCAGTTCCCCCAAATCCCCCTCTTGTACTCCCTGTACTCAAGCGCACTATCATGTCGCCGGTCAACACGGATCTCCGAGCTGGAGATCCTGAGGTCCATCCTGCCTTCGGTCGCTGCGTGCTGTCGCTCAACAGTGGCATGGCGGCGCTTGACGACCAGTTTGCCGGCAAAGTGCTGATGGCAACCATCAACGGCGACCGGCCTCCCGTCTCGCCGGATGACCTTGTCGAAGCTCTTGGCATTGCGCACGGCATCCAAATAAGTGACTTGCTCGTCGAAGTCTATCCGCCACCGGCTGATTTCTTCATCAGTTTCCGGACAACTTTCGACTGCAGTCGTTTGTTCGAATCTTCCCGGTGTTTGTTCTGCGATGGCGCGCTGGTGAGCTTTGATCGGTGGCAATCCATAAGTGGATCTCATAATAGATTCGTAAGGTAATTTAATTTTCTTTCTAGGGAAGTGTTCCATGCCTTTCCTTAATGGAAATTGGAATCTAATATTCCCTTACTTCATATCAATAATTGCACCAATCGTTCTAAGGAAAGGTCTACCAAGAATAATAGGACATGAAGGATTGCAATCTATGTCAAGAACAATAAATTCCATGGGCACATAATTCCTATTTGCAACAATAAGAACATCATTAATTCTTCCCATATGTCTCTTTATAGTGGAATCCGCAAGGTGCCAGTTTAAAGAGCAATCATCAAAATCACGGAAATCTAGCAAATCACACAAAGTCTTTGGAATCATGGAAACACTAGCACCCAAATCACACAAAGCATAGCATTCATGATATTTAATCTTAATTTTAATAGTAGGTTCCCACTCATCATAATGTTTTCTAGGGATAGAAACTTCCAACTCAAGTTTTTCTTCATAAGATTGCATCAAAGCATCAACTATATGTTTGGTAAAGGCTTTATTTTGACTATAAGCATGAGGAGAATTTAGCACGGGTTGCAACAAGGAAATACAATCTATCAAAGAGCAATTATCATAATTAAATTCCTTGAAATCCAAAATAGTGGGTTCATTAATATTTAAAGTTTTGACTTCTTCAATCCCACTTTTAACAATTTTAGCATCAAGATCTAAAGACTCCAAATTTTTGGAACGCCTTCTAGGTAAAGGTGGATCATTTTCAGTCCCATCATTATCAAGATTCACATTACAAAACAAAGATTTAATAGGCTACACATCAACAACTTTTAGATCTCATCTTTATCTTCCAAAAAAAATCTGGTCTAGTGGCCATCTTATTAACTAAGGTGGCTTGCTTATCCGAAACTTCAGCAATTAACTTCTCAAGATGAGCAATCTGAGATTTCAAACCATCAAATTCTTTAGACATATCATCAAGCTCTTTATTCATATAACCCATAAAGCTTTTTTGTTCCTTAAGATCATTTCTAAAGAAATTATTATGCTGAAATTGTAAGACTATAAAACTCCTGACGTTGCTTTCGATCTCTTCTAACCTTTTAAGGTGAAGATCACCAAATCTAGATAGAGCCATCGTGACAAGCAAGAAATCCGACACACAAGCAAACAAGAAACGAGCAAAACGAGGCGAATAGATAAAGAGAGGGAGGATGGAGAGAGAGGGCGAATAAAATGGCAATGGTGAAGTGGGCGAGAGGAAAACGAGAGGCAATTGCCAAATAATGTAATGCGGGAGGTTTGTGATGGGTACTTGGTATGTTGACTTTTGCGTAGACTCCCCGGCAACGCGCCAGAAATTGCTCGTTGTTGGGAGTCCAAATCTTGACTTGTCCTTGCATAAGTCTCCCCGACAACGGCGCCAAATATCCTTCTTGCTACCTCTTGAGCACTGCGTTGGTTTTCCCTTGAAGAGGAAACGGTGATGCAGTAGAGCAGTGTAAGTATTTCCCTCAGTTTTTGAGAAGCAAGGTATCAATCCAGTAGGAGGCCACGCACGAGTCCCTCTCACCTACACAAACAAATAAACTCCTCGCAACCAACGCGATAAAGGGGTTGTCAATCCCTTCACGGTCACCTACGACAGTGAGATCTGATAGATATGATAAGATAATATTTTTGGTATTTTTATGATAAAGAGAAATAAAGATGCAAGTAAAATAAATGGCAAAGGAAATAACTAAGTATTGGAAGATTAATATGATGGAAAATAGACCCGGGGGTCATAGGTTTCACTAGAGGCTTCTCTCGAGAGCATAAGTATTACGGTGGGTGAACAAATTACTGTTGAGCAATTGACAGAATTGAGCATAGTTATGAGAATATCTAGGTATGATCATGTATATAGGCATCACGTCCAAGACAAGTAGACTGACTCCTGCCTGCATCTACTACTATGACTCCACACATCGACCACTATCCAGCATGCATCTAGAGTATTAAGTTCAAGAGAACAGAGTAACGCTTTAAGCTAGATGACATGATGTAGAGGGATAAACTCATGCAATATGATATAAACCCCATCTTGTTATCCTCGATGGCAACAATACAATACGTGCCTTGCTGCCCCTACTGTCACTGGGAAAGGACACTGCAAGATTGAACCCAAAGCTAAGCACTTCTCCCATTGCAAGAAAGATCAATCTAGTAGGCCAAACCAAACTGATAATTCCAAGAGAGTTGCAAAGATAACCAATCATACATAAAAGAATTCAGAGAAGATTCACATATTGTTCATAGATAAACTTGATCATAAACCCACAATTCATCGGTCTCAACAAACACACCGCAAAAGAAGATTACATCAAATAGATCTCCACAAGAGAGGGGGAGAACTTTGTATTGAGATCCAAAAAGAGAGAAGAAGCTGTCTAGCTAATAACTATGGACACGTAGGTCTGAAGTAAACTACTCACACTTCATCGGAGAGGCTGTGGTGTTGATGTAGAAGCCCTCCATGATCGATACCCCTTCCGGCGGAGCTCTGAAAAAGGCCCCAAGATGGGATCTCGTGGATACAGAAAGTTACGATGGTGGAATTAGGTTTTGGCTCCATATCTGGTAGTTGGGGGTACGTAGGTATATATAGGAGGAAGGAGTACGTCGGTGGAGCAACATGGGCCCCACGAGGGTGGAGGGTGCGCCTCGGGGGGTAGGCGCGCCCCCTACCTCGTGCCTTCCTGGTTGATTGCTTGACGTAGGGTCCAAGTCCTCTGGATCATGTTCGTTCCAAAAATCACGTTCCTAAAGGTTTCATTCCGTTTGGACTCCGTTTGATATTCTTTTTCTGCGAAACCCTAAAATAGGGAAAAAAGCAATTCTTGGCTGGGCCTCCTGTTAATAGGTTAGTCCCAAAAATAATATAAAAGTGTATAATAAAGCCCAATAATGTCCAAAACAGGATATAATATAGCATGGAACAATCAAAAATTATATTTACGTTGGAGATGTATCAGAGAACAGGCGACGCAATCGATCCCCCCGCTTGTTGTGCCAACACATGAGAGTACCGGCGCCCCATGTGGGCAAACTGTTCCCTAGCTGGGCAATCAGCTGGTAATAACTGAGGAGCATAGAAGCCAGGCTAAAATGCTTAGTATCACTGTTGGATAAATACTCGAGATTGAGCCCCTATCTCCGCTTAGAGAGGAGGACATAAAACGGAAATATGTTCGCGGCCAACCTTTGGTCGAGCCTGAGGAGGTCAAGAAACTCCCAACGAGAATGTATGTATTGTATGATTGGTACATGCAAATTACCAAGAGTTCCAATCGAGAGTCCCTCATGGTGAAAGTCAAGAAGGAGCATTACTTCCATGGGCTAGCTATCTCCGCTGAGTATTCAGAACTATTTCAGTTATTCAATCAAGATGCACTCAACAAATCTATTGTCAGTTGTTATTGTCTGTAAGTGATTTCTTTCTGTAATTTAAGTCTCAAGCTAGCTGTAGTGTTCATTGATCGATCATTACCTGTAATTATCCTTACTATATTCTTTTTTGTGGTATTATGCAGGATGAAGATGTATGAAATGAAAAAGGCTGAACGCTATGGCATTGGGTTCATTGACCCAAATTCCATTAATGAAGACACATTGAAATACGAATGGTATAGATAAGATGTAGAGAATAACATACTAGAGTTCTTGAAGCGCCTCAATACCAATGAAGATATACTACTTCCTTACAACATCATGTGAGTCACACTGTCTTGTACTACAAATTTTGTTCTTTCTTACTAGCTAGCTAGACGTTAATAATTAATTGTATAGGGTTTAGGGTAGTTGATTAGTGTTATGCACATGCCCGCTTAATTAAGACATGCAAACGTGTGCGCATGCAGTTATCACTGGATCTTGTTAGTCATTAAAGTTGAAGAAGGAACAATTGAAGTGCTAGACTCACTACTTAAAAAAGAAAGTGACTTCACCATCTTGAAGGGGATAGTCGGCAGGTAATTTCAATCATTATTAACTATATCTCGGCCTTTTTAGTTCGTTATTTCCTGATATCGACTATTTAATAACACCTTTATTCATTTTTTTGCCGGCGGGCAGGGCTTGGGCAAAGTTCATCAAGGTGACTCCAGGCAAATGGCGACAAAAGCTGTTTTGGTTTCGACCCAAGGGAAGTAATTAAGTAGTACTAGCTAGCTACCATCTCTTTAATTCTTGTTTCAATACCATTAATTAATTATCATGCTTGATTAATTATATATTGTCTGACTAAATTCCATTCTCGTAAAGGGCCTGGAGCAGGCACCGGGGACTGACCTGTGTGCATACTACGTTTGCGAGAACATTCGCATGATGGCGTCCGAAAGGAGCAAATCTGACAGACAGCTATGGGTACGTTTTTCAGAACACTATTCACAATTTTTACATCATTATAGATATCTAGTCACACAACTAATACACATGCATATTGATCTCCTTCTTAACAGTTCAAATAGGTGCGGGAGCAGTTCCTACCAACGGAGCGCATACTAGCATTTCAAGAGGAAATAGCTGGATTTTTGCTCGACCAGGTCATAGATCCCAAAGGAGAATACCATTACCCGCTACCGCCCTCATGAACCACTCCCAATTGTCATCGTGCTCCGAAGGCACCAAGGCAACATGTAGGAGAAATTGTACATATACCTAATTGTGTATATATATATACACATGTGTATGTGTGAATAATGGTGGTTGTGTGACATTCAATGATATATATATAATATCGGTTCTACGAGAAATTCTATTTATATATATGCATAACGTGTACAATATGTATTATCGTAAAATACCAGCAAACAAAAAATAAATAAATGGAAAACACAAAATTAAAGAAAAAGAAATCATGAATCCAAAACCCCCCAAACATTTTAGTACGAGTTGGTGTTACCAACCGGTACTAAAGGGCTCCCCGCCCCCGGCGCTGGCTCATGCCACGTGGTGGCCCTTTAGCGGCGGTTCATGCAGAACCGGTACTAAAGGGGGGACCATTAGTCCACACCCTTTAGTGCCGGTTACGGAACCAACACTACTGGCCCTTACGAACCGGTGCTATAGCCCAGTTCTGCACTAGTGTGAGAGGATGGGTGACCAGTTGGGAAGTTAGACGATTGGAATGAGTGGTCCATACTTGAGCAGTGATGAGGGGTGACTAGAGATTAAATTGTCAAATAATTCAAAATTTTGAAAATCAGAAAAAAAAAGTTCATAAAAGTTCAAAATTTTCTTTTTCAAAAAAATTCAGAAAAAAAAATCAAAAAAATTCCTCCAGACAGTGGCCATGTGGAGCTCCTTTAGTCCCAGTTCGTAAGCCAACCGGGACAAAAGGTTTTGGGCTTTAGTCCCGACACTTTAGTCCCGGTTCCAGAATCGGGACTAAAGGCCCTCTGGAACCGGGACTAAAGGCTCGTTCTCTACTAGTGTCTAACCGATTCTCTAAAAATATTGAAGGATCCGACGGACTAAACTCTCAGTGGAGTATATTTACTCCACTAAGTTTTAACTAGACCTAGCCGATCCCTTATATATAATAGAGTAAAAACCAAATTTGCATAAAGTTTAACATATATTCGATTTAAACAACCAAAATTTGGTATAATGTACATATACTCACGAAATGTGCTTAAACTTCAACATAGATTCTACTTAAATTAAACTTTGACTTAAACTCAACCTATACATTAAATCTAATCATTATTATACTGTGATATCCATTTGGTCTACATCATAGCACCCATCTTGGGGTCCGGCCATGTTCCCTTCATCGCCATTATCTGGGAAGATGCAGTGCCATTCTGCAAATGTCGATATTTCCTTCCTCCTCCTCATAATCGGAGAGGACAACAACTCCCCATCCACCGCCTGGTAGGCGAATCGCTTCTGCTTTGCCTCCATCAGCTCGGGGTACTGGTGACGGAGGTTCCCCATGTACTCATTGTCTGCGGCCTCTACCGTGAGGCACTCCCTCGCCTTCCGGTCCTCTCTGGCCACAGACACACTTACCGTTCCTTGCAGCAGCGGCTGGATCTCGACAGGCGCCGTCCCAAATGGGAAGTTAAGGCACATCGTGCAGCTGGACCTCCAACCAGTTGTACTCTGCTAACTCTTGAGCACTGCGTTGGATTTCCTTGAAGAGGAAAGGATGATGCAGCAAAGTAGCGTAAGTATTTCCCACATTTTTTGAGAACCAAGGTAGACCGACTCCTGCCTGCATCTACTAATATTACTCCACTCATCGATCGCTATCCAGCATGCATCTAGAGTATTAAGTTCATGAAAATATAGTAACACCTTAAGCAAGATGACATGATGTAGATGGATAAATTCATGCAATATGATAAAAACCCCATCTTGTTATCCTCGATGGCAACAATACAATACGTGCCTTGCTGCCCCTACTGTCACTGGGAAAGGACACCGCAAGATTGAACCCAAAGCTAAGCACTTCTCCCATTGCAAGAAAGATCAATCTAGTAGGCCAAACCAAACTGATAATTCGAGGAGACTTGCAAAGATAACAAATCATACATAAAAGAATTCAGAGAAGATTCAAATATTGTTCATAGATAAACTTGATCATAAACCCACAATTCATCGGTCTCAACAAACACACCGCAAAAAGAAGATTACATCGAATAGATCTCCACAAGAGAGGGGGAGAACATTGTATTGAGATCCAAAAAGAGAGAAGAAGCCATCTAGCTAATAACTATGGACCCGAAGGTCTGAGGTAAACTACTCACACTTCATCAGAGAGGCAATGGTGTTGATGTAGAAGCCCTCCGTGATGAATGCCCCCTCCGGCGGAGCTCCGGAACAGGCCCCAAGATTGGATCTCGTGGATACAGAAAGTTGCGGCGGTGGAATTAGGGTTTTGGCTCCGTATCTGATCGTTTGGGGGTACGTAGGTATATATAGGAGGAAGGAGTACGTTGGTGGAGCAACAGGGGGCCCACGAGGGTGGAGGGCGTGCCTTGGGGGGGTAGGCGCGCCCCCTTCCTCGTGGCTTCCTCCTTTGTTTCTTGACGTAGGGTCCAAGTCTCCTGGATCATGTTCGTTGAGAAAATCACGTTCCCGAAGGTTTCATTACGTTTGGACTCCGTTTGATATTCCTTTTCTTTGAAACCCTAAAATAGGAAAAAAAAACAACAATTCTGGGCTGGGCCTCCGGTTAATAGGTTAGTCCCAAAAATAATATAAAAGTGGATAATAAAGCGCAATAATTTCTAAAACAGTAGATAATATAGCATGGAGCAATAAAAAATTATAGATACGTTGGAGACATATCAAGCATAGCCAAGCTTAATTCTTGCTCGTCCTCGAGTAGGTAAATGATAAAAATAGAATTTTTGATGTGGAATGCTACTTGGCATAATTTCAATGTAAATCTTCTTAATTGTGGCATGAATATTCAGATCCGAAAGATTCAAGATAAAAGTTCATATTGACATAAAAATAATAATACTTCAAGCATACTAACTAAGCAATTATGTCTTCTCAAAATAACATGGCCAAAGAAAGTTCATCCCTACAAAATCATATAGTTTAGTCATGCTCCATTTTCGTCACACAAGAATGCTCTCATCATGCACAACCCCGATGACAAGCCAAGCAATTTTTTCATACTTTAGGAATCTCAAACCTATAAATTTTCACGCAATATATGAGCGCGAGCCATGGACATAGCACTATGGGTGGAATAGAATATGATGATGGGGGTTATGTGGAGAAGACAAAAAGGGAGAAAGTCTCACATCAGCGAGGCTAATCAATGGGCTATGGAGATGCCCATTGATTGATGTTAATGCAAGGAGTTGGGATTGCCATGCAACGGATGCACTAGGGCTATAAATGTATGAAAGCTCAACAAAAGAAACTAAGTGGGTGTGCATCCAACTTGCTTACTCACGAAGACCTAGGGCACTTGAGGAGGCCCATTGTTGGAATATACAAGCCAAGTTCTATAATGAAAAATTCCCACTAGTATATGAAAGTGACAAAACAAAAGACTCTCTATCATGAAGATTATGGTGCTACTTTGAAGCACAAGTGTGGCAAAGGATAGTAGCATTGTCCCTTCTCTCTTTTTCTCTCATTTTTTGGGCCTTCTCCTTTTTTATGGCCTTTTTTTATATTCCTCACTTGGGACAATGCTCTAGAAAATGATGATCATCACACTTCTATTTATTTATAACTCAATGATTACAACTCGATACTAGAACAAAAGATGACTCTATATGAATGCCTCCGGCGGTGTACCGGGATATGCAATGAATCAAGAGTGACATGTATGAAAATTATGAACGGTGGCTTTGCCACAAATACTATGTCAACTACATGATCGTGCTAAGCAATATGACAATGATGAATGTGTCATGATAAAAGGAATGATGGAAAGTTGCATGGCAATATATCTCGGAATGGCTATGGAAATGCCATAATAGGTAGGTATGGTGGCTGTTTTGAGGAAGATATAAGGAGGTTTATGTGTAAAAGAGCGTATCATATCACGGGGGGTTTTGATGCACCGGCGAAGTTTGCACCAACTCTCAATGTGAACAAGGGCAATGCACGGTACCGAAGAGGCTAGCAATGATGGAAGGATGAGAGTGCGTATAATCCATGGACTCAACATTAGTCATAAAGAACTCACATACTTATTGCAAAAATCTACAAGTCATCAAAAACCAAGCACTACGCGCATGCTCCTAGGGGGATAGATTGGTAGGAAAAGACCATCGCTCGTCCCCGACCGCCACTCATAAGGAGGAAAATCAAAGAACACCTCATGTTTCAAATTTGTTACATAACGTTTACCATATGTGCATGCTACGGGACTTGCAAACTTCAACACAAGCATTTCTCAAATTCACAACTACTCAACTAGCACGACTTTGATATTATTACCTCCATATCTCAAAACAATCATCAAGCATCTACGGGACTTGCAAACTTCAACACGAGCATTTCTCAAATTCACAACTACTCAACTAGCACGACTTTGATATTATTACCTCCATATCTCAAAACAATCATCAAGCATCAAACTTCTCTTAGTATTCAAAACACTCATAAGAATTTTTTTACTAATCTTGAATACCTAGCATATTTGGATTATTTAAGCAAATTACCATGCTATTTAAGGCTCTCAAAATAATCTAAGTGAAGCACGAGAGATCAATAGTTTCTATAAAACAAATCCACCACCGTGCTCTAAAAGATATAAGTGAAGTACTAGAGCAGAACTATATAACTCAAAAGATATAAGTGAAGCTCATAGAGTATTCTAACAAATTCCAAATCATGTATGGCTCTCTCAAAAGGTGTGTACAGAAAGGATGATTGTGTTAAACTAAAAAAGCAAAGACTCAAATCATACAAGACGCTCCAAGCAAAACACATATCATGTGGTGAATAAAAATATAGCTCCAAGTAAAGTTACTGATAGAAGTAGACGAAAGAGGGGATGCCTTCCGGGGCATCCCCAAGCTTTGGCTTTTAGGTGTCCTTAGATTATCTTGGGGGTGCCATGGGCATCACCAAGGTTAGGCTCTTGCCACTCCTTGTTCCGTAATCCATCAAATCTTTACCCAAAACTTGAAAACTTCACAACACAAAACTCAAAGTAGAAAATCTCGTGAGCTCCGTTAGCGAAAGAAAACAAAAGACCACTTCAAGGTACTATAATGAACTCATTATTTATTTATATTGGTGTTAAACCTACTGTATTCCAACTTCTCTATGGTTTATAAACTATTTTACTAACCATAGATTCATCAAAATAAGCAAACAACACACGAAAAACCGAAACTGTCAAAAACAGAACAGTCTGTAGTAATCTGTAGCTAGCGCAATATCTGGAACCCCAAAAATTCTAAAATAAATTTCTGGACGTGAGGAATTTATCTATTAATCATATGCAAAAATAATTAACTAAATAGCACTTTCCAAATAAAAATGGCAGCAGTTCTCGTGAGCGCTAAAGTTTCTGTTTTTTACAGCAAGATATCAAGACTTTCCCCAAGTCTTCCCAACGGTTCTACCTGGCACAAACACTAATTAAACACAAAAAAACACAACCAAAACAGAGGCTAGAATTATTTATTACTAAAAACGAGCAAAAAGCAAGGAATAAAAATAAAATTGGGTTGCCTCCCAACAAGCGCTATCGTTTAACGCCCCTAGCTAGGCACAAAAAGCAAGGATAGATCTAGGTATTGCCATCTTTGGTTAGTAATTCTTCAATGAGGCATCTACCATCCTTAGGAATTTCTTTATTTTTAGTTATTATCAAACTTTTAGGCACAAGATCGAAAATTTCATTTATAACAAATGGTTCCTTAATGATAGCAACAAGATTGGGATGAATACTTATAGATTTTAGATCCGCAGTTTCCTTACTAGAGGACTCACCCTTATTTTTGTGAACATACAAAAGCTTGGTGATTTTAGTAGGAGGACTTGGAGTATTCTTTACGGAAGAAAAATCGGTTCCCAAGTTGGTAATGACATCTTCAAGTTTATCGATCCTAGTGGAATCATGATTTATTTTCTCATTAACTATGGGTTCTTTCTCTTTAATATTTTTCAAAGTGACTCCTACTTTATATCCATATTGAGAGATTTGGTTGTGGATATTTTTATCCAAATTTTCAATTAACTCTACGGTAGCAACCTTATTTTCAATAATTTCGAGCCTTTGCATCACATGCTCCAAAGTTAATACAGTTCCATTATCCAAAAGAGGTGGTGAGCCAAATAAATCTATCATAGCATTATAAGAATCAAAAGTGTGGCTACCCAAGAAATTCCCTCCGGTAATGGTATCAAGGACATATATGTACCAAGGAGCAACGCCTACATAAAAATTGCGAAGAAGAACGGAAGTGGATTGCTTCCTGGTAGATCTATTTTGAGCATTGCAAATTCTATACCAAGCATCTTTTAGATTTTCTCCCTCCCTTTGCTTAAAATTTAGAACTTCATTTTCGGGAGACAACAGAGAAGATAGAGGACTCGCCATAACGACAAGCAAGCAATCCAACACACAAGTGAACAAAAAGCAAGCGGGCAAAAAGAGGCAAATAGAGAAAGAGAGAGATGATAGAGAGAGAGGGTGAATAAAACGGCAAGGGTGAAGTGGGGGAGAGGAAAACGATAGACAAATGGCAAATAATGTAATGCGGGAGATAAGGGTTGTGATGGGTACTTGGTATGTTGACTTTTGCTTAGACTCCCCGGCAACGGCGCCAGAAATGGCTCGTTGTCGGGAGTCAAATCTTGACTTGCGCGAACCTCCCCAGCAGCGGCGCCAGAAATTCTTCTTGCTACCTCTTGAGCACTGTGTTGGATTTCCTTGAAGAGGAAAGGATGATGCAGCAAAGTAGCGTAAGTATTTCCCTCAGTTTTTGAGAACCAAGGTATCAATCCAGTAGGAGGTTGCTCGCGCGTCCCTAGTACCTGCACAAAACAAATAACTCCTCGCACACTACAAGAAATATGTCAACTTATGACCTTCTGTCACTGACCCTCGAAGAATTGGTCATCAATTTATGACCATTTTAGACCAATTGGTCAAAAGTTGTCTGGGGGCTCTAAACCCTAAACCATAACGACCATTTTGGTCAGAAAGGTCATAATTTCATTAGAGGAAATGGTCATAAAGCAAACAGCGCTAGTCCGCTACCTTATTTCTAGTTGTTAACGACCAATATAGATGGTCATAGCCTTGTAAATTGTGGTGGGTTGCTATGACTAGGCACCATCTCATCAGTTTTGCCTATGTGTCATGTCCATGTGGCAGTTTTTGCCCCAGGTTGTGAAGCAACCTATATTTTTGTCATTCCCAAAATTCCCAAAAAAATCTCATAAATTCTTTGGGCCATATCTTTGTCAAATATGTAAAAACCTTCCTTGCCTAGTTCAAAAATATTCATTTTTCTATGCTATTCAGAACAACAGTTTGTGAAGGAAGTACCACTTTGGCATGTCCAAATAGTATCCATTTTCTACAGTGCTTTCCTATGCCCAAATAACCATCCTCCACCAAATGCCAGCTCAATCCATTTATTATTTCGATCCGAGCTTCAACATTCATAGTCATGTCCAGTGTGGTAGTTTGCAAAGCAAGTACCACCTAGGCTCCTCCTTTTGAGCTGAAAATTTGTGAAGACGGTCTTCTTAGTAACTGATCATCCTCATCCAAAACTCACGCCCATTAGCCATGTACATTTCCCGTACCGCTAATCAAACACTTGGCTGCTAATTCATGTTTGAGCATCGATCGGTCTCCTCGTGAGAATCTTATGTTGTAATTTTCTTCCTAGCACCTACCTGGGGAGTGCCCAACCCACTAGACATGCCTAGGCGGCCCAGAACACATGGCAACACCACGGTCACGCGGTGACCACACGGCGGGCATGCAAGTTTACGCGCTCTAGAGTTGGGGCCCTTGGCCACCACCCAAACCTTGACGTATCGCCACCAAACCATGTATTTATAATTAAATAGGTACTTATGTAACTAGAAATGATTTTTGGAAAAAATAAATAGCAAACTATGAGGCAGCTGCAGTTCAAATTTGACCTGCTTCCAACTGAATCGGCGGAAATTTGTCTTTTTCACGAGAGGTGGATAAAAACATTTTACACCCAATAATCTTGTCAATTGTACATTAAATATGTCCTAGTATTTTATAAAATTGATTTGGTCAAATTTTGCAACAATTATTTGGTAGGTCCTTCACAAAAAACCCTCCTTTTAGGCACTCAAAAATGGAAAATGGTTTTTTCGTCCAAAGAAAATGAAAACTTCCTTAGGCAACATTGTTTGCCATTCCAATATGCACCCTTGTGCACAATATGAGATCATTTGAACAAACTATGCCATGGATGTGGCCATAAGATTGATCATTTGGCTTGAAAGCCATTGATCTCCTCACGTGATAGCTCGTTTCTGAGAACACTTTTTAAAAATAATTGCCGTATTACAAGTTTTTTATTTTTTCTAGGAACTTGGCCACATATAATGACACAATGCGAAGGTTTCCCAATTTTTTGATTTTTTTTGAATTTTTTATGCCCTTTTCAAAATGCGGTCAAAACGGCGGGAATGACCGTTCCTAGCTAGTGGTTGAATAT
The DNA here is from genome assembly GCF_003073215.2 of Triticum urartu. Classification (NCBI taxonomy): domain Eukaryota; kingdom Viridiplantae; phylum Streptophyta; class Magnoliopsida; order Poales; family Poaceae; genus Triticum; species Triticum urartu. Next base: position 39,702,766 of record NC_053028.1, on the reverse strand, counting down.
CTTGGAACTTTTTTGTGTTTCTATGATAAATAGATACTTATGTACCTAGAAATATTTTTGAAAAAAATAAAGAGCAAACTACAAGGTAGCTACAGTTCAAATTTGACCCTTCCAACCGAATCGGGAAATTTGTCTTTTTCATGAGAGGTGGATCAAAAGTTTTTACACCCAACCATTTGGTCAATTGTGCATTAAATATGGCCTAGTATTTTAGAAAATGATTTGGTCCAATTTTTGCAACAATTATTTGGTAGGTGCTTCACAAAAAACCTCCTTTTGCACTCAAAAAATGGAAAATGGTTTTTTCGTCCAAAGAAAATGAAAACTTCCTTAGGAAACATTGTTTGCCATTCCAATATGCACCCTTGTGCACAATATGAGATCATTTTAACAAACTATGCCATGGATGTGGCCATAAGATTGATCATTTGGCTTGAAAGCCATTAATCTCCACACGTGATAGCTCGTTTCTGAGAACACTTTTTTAAAATAATTGCCGTATTACAAGTTTGTTATTTTTCCTAGGAACTTGGCCACATATAATGACACAATGCTAAGGTTTCCCAATTTTTTGATTTTTTTTGAATTTTTTATGCCCGTTTCAAAATGCGGTCAAAATGGCAGGAATGACCGTTCCTAGCTAGTGGTTGAATCATGGAACTTTTTTGGTGTTTCTATGATAAATAGATACTTATGTACCTAGAAATGATTTTTGAAAAAAATAAAGAGCAAACTACAAGGTAGCTACAGTTCAAATTTGACCCGGTTCCAGCCGAATCGACGGGAAATTTGTCTTTTTCATGAGAGGTGGATCAAAAAATTTTACACCCAACCATTTGGTCAATTGTGCATTAAATATGGCCTAGTACTTTAGAAAAATGATTTGGTCCAATTTTGCAACAATTATTTGGTAGGTCCTTCACAAAAAAACCTCCTTTTGGGCACTCAAAAAATGGAAAATGGTTTTTTCGTCCAAAGGAAGTGACAACTTCCTTAGGCGACATTGTTTGCCATTCCAATATGCACCCTTGTGCACAATATGAGATCATTTGAACAAACTATGCCATGGATGTGGCCATAAGATTGATCATTTGGCTTGAAAGCCATTGATCTCCACACGTGATAGCTCGTTTCTGAGAACACTTTTTAAATTAATTGCCGTATTACAAGTTTGTTATTGTTCCTAGGAACTTGGCGACATATAATGACACAATGCGAAGGTTTCCCAAATTTTTGATTTTTTTGAATTTTTTATGCCCGTTTCAGAATGCGGTCAAAACGGCGGGAATGACCGTTCCTAGCTAGTGGTTTAATCTTGGATTTTTTTGTGTTTCTATGATTAAATAGAAACTTATGTACCTAGAAATGATTTTTGAAAAAAATAAAGAGCAAACTATGAGGCAGCTGAAGTTCGAATTTAACCCGCTTCCAACCAAATCGGCGAAAATTTGTCTTTTTCATGAGAGGTGGATCAAAACTTTTTACACCCAACCATTTGGTCAATTGTGGATTAAATATGGCCTAGTATTTTAGAAAAATGATTTGGTCCAATTTTGCAACAATTATTTGGTAGGTCCTTCACAGAAAAAACCTCCTTTTGGGCACTCAAAAAATGGAAAATGGTTTTTTCGTCCAAAGAAAGTGACAACTTCCTTAGGCAACATTGTTTGCCATTCCAATATGCACCCTTGTGCACAATATGAGATCATTTGAACAAACTATGCCATGGATGTGGCCATAAGATTGATCATTTGGCTTGAAAGCCATTGATCTCCACACGTGATAGCTCGTTTCTGAGAACACTATTTCAAAATAATTGCCGTATTGCAAGTTTATTATTTTTCCTAGAAACTTGGCCACATATAATGACACAATACGAAGGTTTCCCAATTTTTTGATTTTTTTGAATTTTTTATGCCCGTTTCAAAATGCGGTCAAAACGGCGGGAATGACCGTTCCTAGCTAGTGGTTGAATCTTGGAATTTTTTTGGTGTTTCTATGATTAAATAGATACTTATGTACCTAGAAATTATTTTTGTAAAAAATAAAGAGCAAACTATGAGGTAGCTGCAGTTCAAATTTAACCCGCTTCCAACTGAATCAGCGGAATTTGTCTTTTTCACCAGAGGTGGATCAAAACTTTTGACACCCAACCATTTGGTCAATTGTGCATTAAACATGGCCTAGTATTTTAGAAAATTGATTTGCACTAGTAGAAAAAGGGCCTTTAGTCCCGGTTCATAAGGGCCTTTAGTCCCGGTTCTGAAACCGGGACTAAAATGTCGGTACTAATGCCTCTCCCTTTAGTCCCGATTCAATCCAGAACCGGGACTAAAGGGCACGGCCACGTGGAGCTCCACCTTTAGTCCCGGTTGGTAACACCAACCGGGACTAAAGGAAATTTTATGATTTTTTTTTGAAATTTTTTTTGGGCACCCAACCATTTGGTCAATTTTGCATTAAATATGGCCTAGTATTTTAGAAAAATGATTTGGTCCAATTTTGCAACAATTATTTGGTAGGTCCTTCACAAAAAAACCTCCTTTTGGGCACTCAAAAAATGGAAAATGGTTTTTTCGTCCAAAGAAAATGAAATCTTCCTTTGGCAACATTGTTTGCCATTCCAATATGCACCCTTGTGCACAATATGAGATCATTTGAACAAACTATGCCATGGATGTGGCCATAAGATTGATCATTTGGCTTGAAAGCCATTGATCTCCACACGTGATAGCTCGTTTCTGAGAACACTTTTTTAAAATATTTGCCGTATTACAAGTTTGTTATTGTTCCTAGGAACTTGGCCACATATAATGACACAATGCGACGGTTTCCCAATTTTTTGATTTTTTTTGAATTTTTTATGCCCGTTTCAAAATGTGGTCAAAACGTCGGGAATGACTGTTCCTAGCTAGTGGTTGATTCCTGGATTTTTTTGGTGTTTCTATGATTAAATAGATACTTATGTACCTAGAAATGATTTTTGTAAAAAATAAAGAGCAAACTTTTGACACCCAACCAGAGGCAGCTGCAGTTCAAATTTGACCCGCTTCCAGCTGAATCGGCAGAATTTGTCTTTTTCACCAGAGGTGGATCAAAACTTTTGACACCCAACCATTTTGTCAATTGTGCATTAAACATGGCCTAGTATTTTAGAAAATTGATTTGTTCCAATTTTGCAACAAATATATTGTAGGTCCTTCACAAAAAAACTAATTTTGGGCTCTCAAAAAATGGTTGTCTTAAAAAACACTCATTTTGGATAATACCTTTTAGAGATATTTGTATTATTCAAAGTTTGTTATTTTTACTGAAACGTAGATCACACTTGGTGACACAATGCTAAGGGTTTTCTTTTCTATTTATTTTTATAAATTTTCTAGGCCGTAAAAAAGCTGACATGATTTAGCATCTTATTTTTAATCGATCACGACCAATTTAAATGGTCATAACACCATCGAAGAGATACTGCGTTGTGATTGGTCCAAAAACATATCACGCGGATCATGGATTAAGCACCGTCGGATGCTCCGGATCGAACGGTAGCCCTCGGTAGCCCTCGTCGCTCTCATCCCCCTCCCGAATCACCCCGTGCCCCTCTCATCCCTCTCACCCTCGTCCACCCACGAAACCCTAGCACATCTCTCGTATGCCGCCGCCGCTCCCTTCTCCCCCCCGCCGCCGCTCCGTTCTCCCACCCGCCGCCACTACCTTCTCCCCACCGCCGCCGCTCCCTTTTCCCCACCGCCGGTCCTTCATGCACGCGCTCCCTAGAACAGAATCCACCCACCTCGCGCTCCCCAGATCCATCTGGAGCCGCCTTCTCGCGCTCCCAAAATCCGTCTCGATCCGCCTCCCCCTCGACTCGACCTGCCTCCACCCACCTCCTGCCTCCTCCCTTTCACTCCTCCGCCCGCCCGCACGCGCCCGACCATCCTCTCCCCCGCGATGAGCGCCGCGCCAAGGAGCGGGGAGGGCAGCCAGGCGGCCGGAATGCCCGCACAGAAGCGCCCGCACTCGTCGCTCGACGTGGACGACGGCCATGTCCAGGAGGAGTAGGTTGCCGCTGTCGCCGGGGCCGCCGGCTCCGGCACGGAGGGCGGTGGCGCAGGTGTCCAGAGGGCGGCCAACGCGGGCTCTGTTGAGCTGGCCAAGGACGGTGCCGGTGAGAGCACTACTTCTAGCGACGCGTGCCGCTGACTCATCTCCCACCACGCGATGTCCGCCAGTTCAGGTTGCTTCGATTTGATGCTTTTGCTTGTTTCGTAGGCGTTAGGCATATGATTTAGGATCTGTTTCATCTCTTCTTCCTTCATCATGAGCTGATCCATTTTTGGGCCTTGTTTCTCGTGGTTTTGCAGTGTGGATCCATTCACCAAGAAGAAGTGGTATGACAAATTAATCCAGTACTGTTGAATCAAGAAGTGGCCTTACTATTATGTTTATCTATCCTATGAATTTGGATGCTTGGTACTCCATTTTACTACTGCTCTGTTCCGTGATCTCCCACTAATCTTCTTCGTGATTGTGGAGCCCGGTCGTTTGGTGCGATCCTATGTGTGTATGGAAACCTGACGTTGATCTTTATAAGATCTTTAGCAGATGTTGATCTCTTCTCTGTAGTTGCCTACCTAGCTAGCTCGATCTGCATTCAGGTGTTTTCATGCATTGCAGGAGCTTTTTTCTTAATGGTTATGCATGTTTAGCTAGTTCTTGCAGCGAGGCATATTTGTGATGCTAGTTTAGATCAACGTCCATGGCAGAAGCTCGGGGCTTGCTCAATGACCATGGTGTCCACGCGTACGCATGCACGGTTTACCAACTGCTGCTCTCAGGCGCAGCTGGAATTCTGATGTGCTTCCACTCCATTTCAAACTAGCCTCGCCTCGTTGCTAGCTGACGGTGCGTGCTAGCTACATGCATGTACATGCATCTTCTAGAATAGAGTGATTGGTTTGAATTCAAGTGCAGAATATAGGCAAATGGGTGCTAGCTGTACATATTAATTGCCTCCGTTCAGTGTCGATTTCTTCAGTGTACTACTGCTAGTGTCGATTGATGCATTGGTTTGAGTTTGATTTAGTCAGGCAGGTTTAGTAATTCATTCTTTAGATTAATTTGACATGGGTTTGACGAACTATGTAATTCTCCCTCTGTCTCAAAATATAAAACGTCTTTTGCTCTAAATATTATCCGGTACTATTGCCTACATGCTTCTAGCGGCTGACGCTTTTAATTTTGCTTAGTTTTTATGCTTCAGATCGCTTCCTCCATGACACCCTGATCCGGGCGGCGCCAGCAGCGATGGCGATCGACAATCGAGTGTGCCTAACTCTGCATCTATAACTGGCTTGTCTTCTTTGGACGGTCAGCTGCTTCCTCCCCACATTGAAATCTTGACCCCTTTCTTGTTGATGGACTCGTTGACTGATTCATATGTGCGTGGATGCAGGGTGCAGGTGCTCTACTAAGCGCTACTCCGGACGGGTCACCTGGACAGATGTTCTGGTTGTTTTTGAGCTACTTCCACTTTTTTAGCTGATTGACTACTGGCTTATTTTATAATGCAACGATGACTACTGCACTGCACCTATATTTGGCTAGCTCACTTAGATTGGCTATTCTTCTTCTCTTTTGATGGCATATATATCAACTATCAAGCAATGAAGCAATGCTCCCCTTTGCCTTGGCATGTGTGCAAACTGTGTGTTATGTATTTTGTTCTAGTGGTACTATATAAGCCTGCATGTACGGATGTGTATGCCAATGCCTGCATGAACAAAAACTTTTACAAGGTTCTGGTTGCTTTGATAGTACACTGTATGTTCTACATTATATTTCTATATCTATATAATTTAGTTTGAGAAAGTAACTTAAGGATGTGTATCCCTTTTTATAATTACTCTACACTACTCAATCGCTATCTGCCTCTAATTATTATAGTGACATCACTTATGGGTACAATGCTGAATTCTTGAGAACCTGCAGTAATCATCATATTTTTAGCTATCTTAATTCTTCTGTGCGATGCACATTGTTGGTGGTTGATACATTACTGTGCAAGTTCTATGGTAGGTGAGTTCTTTTTGTTGCTGCAAGCATTGACACAATATGTCATGTGCAGGGAGCTTTGCATCCAAGTTTCAGCCATCCTCTACAGCAAGGAGCTCTCAGCCAAAGGACCAAGCAGCGCTGCTAGTTCCTTGAGGCCAGATCGAGTAAGATGGCGCACCATGGCGTATGGTGGCGTATTTTGCTTCCGAGAACAATACTGTTTATTTTAAGTAAGATGTACTTGTCTAGTGCTTGGTACAAAAATTGAAGGATGAAGTATCATGTACTGTCTATGTTGTAGTGAGCTGTAGTAGGAGTGTAATGAAATTTTATCTGGTGTTGTATGTGCTATTTTCCTCTAATGTGTTGTGTACAATTTACTTGAACAGTAAATTCTCTAGAAAAATGTTCTTACTGGACCTGATAGTGGTCACGTCCCAAATATACTTGTACTATTAAGATGCCATGGCCCAAAATAACCTGAGCTGAAAAGCTATTCAGAATAACTATAAGCAGACCTCGACTCAAATAGAAAATAGAAACGACAAGGAAACGGACTATGTGGAAAGGTAAAGGCCCATGATAGAACAGGCCCAAAAACATTCAGGAAAAAATCATAAATGGGCCAAATTGTTGGGCTAGGCCTTGTAGAAAACCGAATTGGACCGGGCTGAATCTTGTGCCACATCAGCTTGCCACGCTGGATGCCTACGTGGCCTGGGGAGGTTGCTAGTGACCAAAACAGAACAATAGGCTTATTTTGGTCGTAAACGTCTTCGACCATTCCAGAAGAAAGGTTGCTATAGTCAGTTTATGACCGCCAGCTTTTGACCTTCTATTTTTGGTCACAAAAAGGTCGCAAATGAAAAACCATGACCTTTCAGTGACCAATAGTGGTGGTCACAAGTTGATCTTGTAGTGGCAACCAACGCGATAAGGGGTTGTCAGTCCGATCACGGTCACTTACGAGAGTGAGATCTGATAGATACGATAAGATAATATTTTTGGTATTTTTGGGATAAAGATGCAAAGTAAAATAAAAGCAAAGTAAAAAAGCAAAGCAAATAAATAAGTATTGGAAGATTAATATGATGAAGATAGACCCGGGGGCCATAGGTTTCACTAGTGGCTTCTCTCGAGAGCATAAGTATTTTACGGTGGGTGAACGAATTACTGTTGAGCAATTGATAGATTAATTGAGCATAGTTATGAGAATATCTAGGTATGATCATGTATATAGGCATCACGTCCAAGACAAGTAGACCGACTCCTGCATGCATCTACTACTATTACTCCACTCATCGATCACTATCCAGCATGCATCTAGAGTATTAAGTTCATGAAAACAGAGTAACGCCTTAAGCAAGATGACATGATGTAGAGGGATAAATTCATGCAATATGATAAAAACCCCATCTTGTTATCCTCGATGGCAACAATACAATACGTGCCTTACTGCCCCTACTGTCACTGGGAAAGGACACCGCAAGATTGAACCCAAAGTTAAGCACTTCTCCCATTGCAAGAAAGATCAATCTAGTAGGCCAAACCAAACTGATAATTCGAAGAGACTTGCAAAGATAACTAATCATACATAAAATAATTCAGAGAAGATTCAAATATTGTTCATAGATAATCTTGATCATAAACCCACAATTTATCGATCTCAACAAACACACCGCAAAAAGAAGATTACATCGAAAGATCTCCACAAGAGAGGGGGAGAACATTGTATTGAGATCCAAAAAGAGAGAAGAAGCCATCTAGCTAATAACTATGGACCCTAAGGTCTGAGGTAAACTACTCACACTTCATCGAAGAGGCTATGGTATTGATGTAGAAGCCCTCCTTGATGAATGCCCCCTCCGGCGGAGCTCCAGAACAGGCCCCAAGATGGGATCTCGTGGGTACAGAAAGTTGTGGCAGTGGAATTAGGGTTTTGGCTCCGTATCTGATCGTTTGGGGGTACGTAGGTATATATAGGAGGAAGGAGTACGTTGGTGGAGCAACAGGGGGCCCACGAGGGTGGAGGGCGCACTTGGGGGTAGGCGCGCCCCCCTACCTCGTGGCTTCCTCCTTTGTTTCTTGACGTAGGGTCCAAGTCTCCTGGATCATGTTCGGTGAGAAAATAATGTTCCCGAAGGTTTCATTCCATTTGGACTCCGTTTGATATACTTTTCTTCAAAACCCTAAAATAGGAAGAAAAAAACAACAATTTTGGGCTGGGCCTCCGGTTAATAGGTTAGACCCAAAAATAATATAAAAGTGGATAATAAAGCCCAATAATGTCCAAAACAATAGATAATATAGCATGGAGCAATCAAAAATGATAGATACGTTCGAGATGTATCATACTCGAGAATGTCAAGTTCGTCCGTGTGGAAGGACCCGAGCCAATGGCATTTTCTGGTCTCTCTGTTCCTGATCTCCGCCACCCAAGTCCCCCACCCCTGCTGCCGGACATCGTGGTACTTCCTCTGCAGTGGCCGTGGCGTGGGGACGTTGGGCAAGCCTGAGAAATGGGCCAGAGAGGTGTTATCATCGTGGTGGCAGCTGCTTGAGGAGGATCCCGCGGAGGACGCGCGGGTCGCATGGCTCGCATGGCTGCGTGGATCTGCGCTGCGGATCGGCGACGGGGGCCTCTAACCACCGCGTCCGGCCTTGGGAGGAGAGGGGCGGCTGGAAGGGGGGAGGAGGAGAGGCAGTGGAGGCAAAGAGAGTTTGAAGAATTTTTACTCCACCGCCGAGTGGTGATGTATATATAGGCGGAGGATGCGGCCCAGAGAATAATTTTCCTCCTTTATTGGTTAGTGGGGTCCGGTTAGATGCACGCTAGAGGAGTAAAACTGACTTTTTACTCCTGTAATGCCAGATAGGGGAACGGTTAGAGTTGCCCAAAAAATATATTGTTTTTTTTCTCTTAGTGGAAATTCGGGGGGTGCCCTCGCCGATGAAACTAAAGGACTGCTGAAAATAAATTGGTTTAGAGAATTTGGATTGTTGGGCATATAGAGAATCTAGTTTAGAGAGTAGGCGAGACCACTACTTATATAACATAACCGATTAAAACATTCCATAACTTTGAAATCCTTACTTCCTTATTTTCTTAAAATGCATATCGTCTACTATAATTGGAACATTGCAGCAATTAGGGCTCCTTTGCATATATGTTTGGTATCTTGAAAACTGTTATTGCACACTACAGAATTTCTTAGATGATAGCTTTAATCAATACTTTTTTACCGCTAAAGGAAAGTAGTTTCTCTTTCTAGCAAATAAGTTTTTGGCAAAGTCTGTCAAATAAGATGCTGAAAGCAGTATGATCTATCAACTATAGGGGGTATTCCAAGAAACATGTCAGTAATAGCTTCGTTGGTGATATCAAGAATAACACAAACCTCAACTCTTGAGTTATCTAGGTCACATAGGCTGGAAAAATACCAGACTTGTCTCCGCAATCGTAATATTCATCAGTTTCTGAATGGAGGCTGGTATTATTGAAATAATTTGCCTTCATAAGGATTAAAGAGTCATCCACGAAAACTAGATGTGACACTATATGGCTTTCCTGAAAGCCTTCACACCTTGCAAATTGTTGGGACCGAGGTGGGAGGATGGAGGAGACTTTGAAGGTGATGATTTGGGTTGGGAATATGAGCTGAAAGGGGAGTGGATATCATTGTTCAGGGCTTTCGTCCCTAGATCAGATGCCCACGTCAAAGTAATGCGGCATTTAGCAACTACCAAATCAACCACCATGCCCAGGTCATGCCACCTGTGAAATTTCTCTGACCGCGTCTATCTATTGATGAGGTTCGTTGCTGCCTCGTCTATCTGTTGATAAGGTTCGTTGCTGCTTCCTGCATGTCACTTGTAGTCTGCGGCCAGATCCCTACACATCCTTGGCGGGCGACATAGGCGTAGGCGGGCTTCTCCTCCTGGCAGGATTCGTCAGCATCAATTCCTTCGAGACATGCCACCAGTGCCCGCCTCCTTCCACCCGAGGATCCTGCTAGCACCAATTCTTTTGCTAATGCTCGCCTCCTTCCGCCCAAGGATCCCGCAAGGGCTAGCCTCCTTCCGCCCGAGGATCTTGTCAGCGCCTGCAACACTCATCTCCTTCCCAGGTCGACCAGAGGATCTGGCCGGCGATGAGAGATGATGAGTGGGTGGTGGCCGTAGCATGGCTCTGTCATGGGACAGAGGGGCAGAGCTGAGGAGAAAGCGAGAAACGAGAGGCGTTCCGCATGGTTCCTTCGATTTTGAGGTACCAGAGCATTTTGAATTTGAATATGTCGTTCCAGGGAACAAGAAGATTATGTTTTCTCGATCGAACCAAACACAACAACGACCCTGGGTGCGGAATGGACCAGTTACTTTCCACTTGATGACCCGAAGCAAAACTAATGGCAACAACCTAAAGAAGCACAGTGGAGCTCTCGTTCAATCCAAGCCGTCCATCATGACGTAAGTGAAGAAATCATGTGCGTCCATCCAGTCTCGGTGTCGGTTTGCTTGTGTCTTGCCGCAAGCGTTGAATTTTGTGAAACAACCGAGAAAACCCACCTCATCCTCACATAAATGAAAAACCTAACCCCCACGACACCGCCGCCACCTTCCCTGCCGCCTTCAGATCGTCGTCCTCGCCCCCGCCTAAACCACCCCCGTGCCCTGTGCGCCACCAGCCCCTTGTCTGTGGTGATCTACAGTTATCATCGCATCCTATCCCTGGTTCTCACCATCGCTCCATGACACCCTATCTCATCCGATGGTGGCTGTTGCAATGTTTTCGGTGAATTTGTTTCTCTGGTTTTCTCCGTTCCGATGTCGGTGCTCGATGCGTGTTTCGCCATCGACATGTCGTGAATCCCCGGGCTAACAATTTGCATTTACCTCAGAAAAGGCAAAAGTCACAACAGCATGTTTCGCCATTCGATGCATGTTTGGCCATTGAAGTACTCTGTCATTGCCTTGACCACAACCACAATCCAATACTACGTCAAGCAGAACTAGAATGCTTAAAAAAAATAAAGGATGGGTCATGTGTGCTTATTTGTACAATATACATTATATAGGCCTTTGGGCGGTGGATCTCATATATTATTCTTTTGGAATAAAACCACTAACGTAGGGACTCAATCTCTGTTTACTATCGAAATGCAAAATTCATTTCTTCTTACGACCAAAGTAGTTTAGATTCGAGCTAATGTTTGGATCATTCTCAATATTTTGAGCAAGGACAAGAGAAATACTTATTACTTCTAATCATCATATGCATGTCAAATATTTACATTTTAGAATTTTTAAAATTTCATTACATGCAGATATTGGTCAACCGGGAGAGAACAAAATGAGTTGGCTCACTGAAATTTATAATGACGATGATAAGTACGTACCAAGTTGAATAAAAGAACGTCACATGCACCATAAACATCCATTATTTATCAAGATCTTCAATACATACCATGTGCATTGTTCCCAGATAAATGTATCTTTCCACCGCAACATGAGTGAATAAAGACGCCTACATATATGCCACCACCAAGCGATTGATGCATTCTTTCCATGCTCAACGGGTCATTTCAAGTTACTTTTCTTATGCACCAACTCGTATAGCAATTTCAGCTCATTTTCCTCATACACCAACTGCTAGAGCAAAAACATTGCAAGGTAAACCGAGAATTAGTTTAAGAATAGGAGGAAACCGGAAAGAAATATTGTCCGCGATACGGAGGACGGAGACCCCCGGACCCACTATGACCTACCGGCTTTGGCACCGTGATGGAACGAGGAATGGGAAATCCCGGGAAGATTTGGAAAGGTAGAGCTCAGGGTCCCCGAGCACCTCTCTGAGCTCTCTCCAGTCACTAAATGGGAGGACTTCGGCCCTTCCCGGGGGTCTCCCACCTGACACAGGAGTTGCCCGGTGGGTCCTTTCAGGGTGGCCGACACTTTTCACTTGAAAGCTTGTGTCCCCCCTACAGGAGTATGATGATGTCCAGAGAGGTCTGTTGTCCTAAACCGCAGGAGTATGGTGAAGTCGTCACTTGTCAAGTATGAAGAGTACTTTTAACACCATCTCCACCTTCTGAGCGTGTGACACATCCGCCCACTCATTTCTGCTACTGATATGATTTGGTGGAAGGTCGAGAGGACTGTTGCAGACTCTACTTGAAAGCGCGCGCGCGCGCACACACACACGCACACACACACACATTTAAGGATAGCAAGAACACCGCAAAGGACGCAGGGTGTTACACCTCCTCGGTGGCTTGAACCAGGATAAATAAAGCCTCCATCTAAAGTACTCTGAAGTATTTTGACTTCTAGCTAAACATCTAAAGGGGGGTCTCTTCGATCTCCGATTTCGACGATCACCAGTCGACATCTCACGTGCCAAGTTGGGGGTCTAGGCTTCAAGTATCCTTGACAACAAAAGTGGAATGGATTTCTCGAGGACGAGGACGGCGATTGGTGCCTCACACAACAATCAAGCGGGCATTGGTCGTGAGCATGTGGTGGCTACGACCGTGAGGACGATGGTGTTTGACATGAAAAAATAATAAAAACAACGATGGTTGTCATGTTATTATCTCTCTACGCGTCAGGGGAAATAAACATGCGGGCGTGCCAGTGTACTAAGTACACAAATAAAATTAGGAAAACTTGTATTTTATTAATTTCTCATCGGAGAAACAAATTACATGATCCCTTTACATAAGCGCTCAATGGCCTGCTAGCTCGGCCGATAAGACTTGGGCGATTGTGAAGTTCTGGTTCACGGGGCCTCGGAAGGCTCCCGATTAATTACATCCGCGAGTCAAAGTCGCGGACCACCTCCGATTAAGCTGCTGCAATGGTCATCGTCTTCAAGTCTCATCTTCTCCATGTGCTCGGTGTAGATGATGGTGATGATGTGGTGGAATAGAAGAGTGGAGCGGTACGTCCGTCGCTCCAGCGATGCTTAGTCACATCCCTCTGGCTTGTCGATGTCCGATGATGAAGATGTCTGGCCTCGTCAGCTCAGACAGATGGTTGGCCTTCGCCTCGTCGGTGCCCGGCCTGGTGGTGTCCGCCTCGTCGGTGTTAGACACGGTGTGTCTTGCCTTCGCCTCGTCGGTGCCCGGCAAGATATGGATAGCTTCATCGGAAGGAGACATGTCGGTGAAGTGGCTTCGCCTCATCGGAGCTTGGACGGGGTTGGGGGAGTGTGTTGATGTAGAAGTCGGAGTAGATTCGAGTGTCGCCGCGTGGCGGCGTTGCTTGAAGATGACGAAAATGCGAGCTCGTCGATGTAGACCTCAGACCGTCGTGCCTCGCCGGTCTTGGCAGCGTTGGAATATTTGTTGTCGGCGTGGCATGGGTCGCGCTTGGCTTAGACTTCTCGACGGCCGGTTACTTCATCGGGGTGTGCAAGGGGGTACACCTTGCGGGAGTAATGGTTTGGGGAGACCGGCGTCAGTGTAAAAACTAAAACGCGCTCACATGGGCGTGGTCGGGGTGGTTGGCACCCCGTCTCGGCTAGACGCCGAGTATTCGGCGGTCCGCCAAGACAAAGGGGGCCACCTCTCGAGGTCGTGGAAAGGTGGCGTTGTAGAGGCCACGCCGCCTTGGGCTGGTGCTACGCCAAAGGGTGACCTGTACGCCGGTGACGCCATGGACCTATACGCCAAGGACCTGTCCGCCATGGTGGGTGCGCCTTGCGGGTGTAATAGTTTGAAGAGACCGATGTCAATGTAAAAACTGACGCGCACTCACATTGGCGTGGCTGGGGTGGTTGGCACCTCGTCTCGGCTAGACGCCGAGTATTTGACGGTCTGTCAAGACAAATGGGGCCGCCTCACGAGGCCGTGGAAAAGGTGGCATTGTAGAGGCCGCGTCGCCTTGGGCTGGTGCTACGCCAAAGGGTGACCTGTACGCCGGTGACGCCGTGGACCAGTACTCCAAGGACCTGTTTGCCACGGTAGGTGCACCTCACGAAGGAGGGACCGGTCTTATACTGTGTCGCTGCAAACTCCGGTTCGACTAGAGACCTGTACGCCGTAAAGGGGGAAGTGAGTCCCGGGCCGAGTCGTCACTGAGCTCCGATTCCGCCATCCCGTCTCCTCTAAGAAACATGGTGCAAAGCATGTACGCCTGGAAACTATTTGCTATTGACCTATCTGTGGGGGACGTGCGCCTCATGAAGGAGGAGCCAGTCCTTGGCCGCGTCGTTGCAGACACTGGTTCCATCGAGAATCTATACGCCATGAAGGGAAAGGCGAGTCTCGGACTGCGTCGAATAGGGCCACTGTGAACAGGTTCATGGCAAAGGATACACAGGCGTATAGGTTTTGCATCACGCTCTTGGAGGAGACGGCATGGCGGAACCGGAGCTCGCTGACGACGCAGCCCGAGTCTCGCTTTTCCCTTCATGACGCACAGATTGCGACGAATAAGGCCACGGTGGACAGGTTTTGCGTCACACTCTTGGAAGGGACGGTGCGGCGGAACCGGAGCTCGCCGACAATGCAGCCCCCGCCTTTCCCATCACGACGTACAGATCCTTGGTGGAACCAATATCCGCAACGACGGGTCTAAGACCGGTTCCTCCTTCATGAGGCCCGCATCCCCGACGAACAGGTCAATGGCGTACAGATCCTTCACTGAACCGAATGTTGCAACGACGCTGTCCAAGACCGGTCCCTCCTTCGAGAGGCACACCCACCATGGTGGACAGGTCCTTAGTATATAGGTCCATGGCATCGCCGGCGCACAGGTCACTCTTTCATGTAGTACCAGCCCAAGGCGATGCGGCCTTTGCGACACCACTTTCCACGGCCCTATGAGGCGGCACCTTTGCCTTGGCAGACCGCCAAATACTTGGCGTCTAGCCAAGATGAGGCGCCAACCACCCCGGCCACGCCAATGTGAGCGTGTGTCCGTTAGTTTTTACACTGACGCCGGTCTCCCCAAACCGTTACTCCCGCAAGGCGTAGCCTCTTGAACACCCCGATGAAGCAACAGGTCATCAAGAAGTCTAAGCCGACCACGGCCCATGCTACCCCAACACCAACTACTCCAACGCCGCCAAGACCGACGAGGCACGAGGGCCAGGGCGGGCGCGGCCACCGCTAAGGCCACGTCACTTGCGGCGCGTGTACCGACGAGGACACGGGCTCTGCTGCTGCCCACACACACATCACCATCATCACGCATGGAGGACGAGAAGCGAAGACGACGAAGACGACCACATAGCTTAATCGAAGGTATCTCGCGGAGCACCCCGCGGGAGTAATTAACCGGGAGCCTTTCGAGGCCCTGGGAACCAGGAGACCGCAATCGCCATAGTCAGGCTGGCCGCGCTAGTAGGCCACGGAGCGCACTTTTTCTTTACGGGATCTTGTACTTTTGTTTCTCCAATGAGATTAATGAAATACTCGTTTCCCGTATCCTTTTCTTTGTGTACTACTGTACACTGGCACTCCCGCAATTTTTTATTTCCCCTGGCGCGTAGAGAGATAATAACACGATAACCATCGTTGTTTGTTATTATTTTTCGTGTCAAACAAAATGGCACGCCCGGTGGGACGTGGTTCTCCTCCCATCTTTTCTGCGCAACAATGGTCGTCGAATTCATCTTCTGGCTCTTCTCCAACTTACAAGATAGTGTGGATATTTCTCAACTCGGGTTATTCTTCCCGATGCCCTATCTCTTATGGAGGCTTCCATTAACCTATTTGTGATCCAACTCGGGTTAGTATTCTATGGAGAACCGTGGGTGCAATTTCAATATGCCCTGATCACAGGTTTCCTCCAATATTGCGCGGCCATGGCAAGAAGGCGCCGCAGTTCGCTTCAAGTACCCAAGATATTGCATTTATCTTGGAGGCATTCTCGATGGTTGAACAAATAATCCATGTATCATCGTTGGCTTTGGCAACCTCGACCTCACGCCCAATGTGCTGGGGGCATTTCTTGAGGTGGCCACTACACCGAAGGCACTTCGTTGAACTTGACTATAAGCTCCAGTCGGCGAAGCCTACATAAAATGAGATGGTCTTTCATATGTAAAGAAGTCTTCCTGAACACACGCTCAATAGTAGCCAACCTGATAGGCCCATATCCTCCAACCGACTGGTGCCTTGACGTGATGGCGAAAAGTTGAGCGGACATCTTCACCGGGCGCAGGTTCAACTTGAAGAGCTATAGCAGACATGGCCTTCTCATATTGCATTTCCTTTCAATTTACACCACACCCATCACATTTATTTCACATGTTTGCATGATTGGGGGCAATTTTGAGCATAAATACTGGCTTTCCTCACAAGTCCACGCTAGTGCTCCAGTAATTGGCTACCCGAGGGCTTGTTGACGGGCGGCACAATGTGCCATGTTGCAGGTGAAGCGGCTCCCACACCCATAATGCACCACACGTGCCAAGTGTATGCTTTTGGAGGTAGTAAATAAGACTACTTGGGCACTTCTGTTATCAGACCCCGCGCCATCATGTTTTCCGGCATGTCTCAGGTTCACAGAAGCTCACGTCCCAGGGAAGACTATAGGAAAAGATCATGGAAGGGCTACCTGACCCAACACAAGTTGGGTTCGGTGTGTAGCCACATGGCAACCCTGGGTCGTGCCACCAAAAGCCCCAGATAAAGTGCGAGAGGGTTTTCTTAGTACACATAGGTGAATGGTTGTCTTCCAAGTTCTGAAGGTGGGCCCCCGAGCAAATATGGAAAGTGATCCCCGAAGAAGTGCAAGCAAATCTCCAAAGTGAAAAAAATAGTCATGAAGTTCAGGGTAATGCAGCCAGCCCATGCAAGCAATCCTCACAATAGAGGAAACCTCAAATTCCAAGAAGCAATCAAAAAGTCCCAAAAGTGCCAAGAAGCAAATCCGGCAATCTTGAGCGGTAGGGGAACCACTGGAAAGAAGGCGGAAGATAGCCATTCACCACCCCTCATTAATGCATGAAGAAAAAATAGCCAAGCTGTTATCCCAAAACCATCACCCTTATCAACCTCACCTAAGTCTCTGGGTTCTTGAGGCATTGCGCGGGGGGCATGATCGAGCTGTGGGGTTTCTCGATACCATGATGGGCTAGGGTATGCTTTTCTACTTCCTGTCAGAGGCATCTCTGAAGCACGGTGTCCCCATACACATAAGCTAAAGCTTATTCAGTTCCTAACTTGCAACTGTCATGGTCATTTCGACGGTCCCCGATGATAAGCCCTTTGGTAGTCTTTATTGATGACACATTATAGCTGGTTGATTGTCAGGAGGGCCAACATCTTCATCCAATCTATGAAATACTTCATTTTTTATGACATTACATTCCATAAATATGCTTGCATGCACTCTTTTGTTCATCATCAGTGCAGCCATCACTAGTTAATGGCGCACGCGTTGAGCCTGCGCCGACATGATGGCTACTTGGACATCAACAAAACTGCGTCATGATAATGTCGATGACATCCCGACATTTGATTGTCTACCCCAATATACGGCAGACACTGGGGGCAGCGAACCCGTGTGTCCACAATGTTATCGACAACATACTCCATCAACATTGGGGGTAATTGCATAGTTCATCCACGACGTCGCCGACGGCGTCTTGGCTTCACCAACCTGCTCCATCGACATTGGGGGTTAACACTCATGTGTTCACAGCGTCGTCGACGACATCCCGACATAGAGCTTTCTACACCAACACATCCCATCGGCACTGGGGGCAGCGAACCCGTGTGTCCGTGACATCGCCGACGACATCTCAGCATCGAATAATCTACACCAACAAACTTCACCAACACTGGGGGCTGCAACCCGAGTGCGTCTATTATGTCGCTGATGATTTTCCGGCGTACTTTTGGTCTACATCAACATGTGTTCTTAGCACTGGTAGTAGCAGCACCAGTACTCCTACAACACCGCTGTGGCACTACAGGCACCCTTATCTCCAACAACAACGACGGGAGCCGATGTCTATTCTGGCGCTCTCATTTATGACCACAACGATAGCCTTCTGGTGTAGATTCTGTTTTTCGATATCGACCCAACATCTTGGGTTGCCTCGACAATTACAAGGTGACCCACCAATGGCTTTCTAGTGGCTCATCTACATCAATGCGTCAACTTCACGGGAGCAGTGCAACGCGCCAGTGCGGCCAGCGTGAATCTGTGAAACCCTTCAGTTTAGTCGGCTGGCACCACGGTCTCAGTGGTCGCAACTAGACTGATAAATTTTCTTCAAGGCACAGCATGGTATTTCGCTGTCGAATGGAGATGCAGTAAGGTTTCTTTGTCGGCTGGCACCTTATTAGCAAACGCTCGCAATAAGGAACTTGAATATTTTTAGTCTATGGAATGGACTTTGCTCTGTAGCCTCATATCACTTAGTTGGTGCATGTGCTCTTGTCTGGCATCATTTTCAATTTACAGCATGGATTCTGTGGCATGGACACTCGCTACAGATGGCCATTAACTATCTGTGGCATGGTTTTGTCGCAGGATACATATTCCCATTGTGGCATGGTTTCGCTGCATTACACCACTATTACCCCGTTTCGGCATGGACTTTCGCCGTAGTGTTCCATTTTTTTTCGCATGGACCTTCGCCACCTTTTGTCTCCCCCTGTCTTTCCTATACACCCGAGAAAGACTATGCCTTGGTCAAAGGGAGGGCAGCAATTGATATTTGCGCCAAGTTAAAAAAATGAAAAAAAAAATGAGGTTGTTTGCTAATGCAAAAGGATCATGATGATGATTTTACTTTGAAACAGTGGCACCAGTTTGATAGGCATCCGGTTTAAAATTTTCACCAAGTCGAGTTCGCCCTGCTTCGCAGGCGTACTCCACTTGGTGGGGGGCATTTGTTCGACGAGATTTTGTCATGATTTATTAATTACATACACATGACAAGCTCAAAGGATAAAAAAATATACAAGAGATATTGTGTAAGTAAGGAGATCAGTACGTGCTTATTTCCACCAAATATTGTGCAAGTCTCCTGGCTTAAATAATTGGGTTGACACTATGCAGCCCAAAGCTTGGCCAGGATGGCCGGATGGTTGGTATTTATTTATTGTATCTAGCACTCCTAAATAGCATGCTTATCCAACCCAAGAGTTAACACGTACATGGTAGCTTGCGTGGACTAGCTACTGCATGCGCACGGCTGAGCGGCCTGGTCGTTAGCTGCGTGCATGAGCTAGCTAATGTCATCTTTATCCAACTGATGAGCTAGCTAATGTCATCTTTATCCAACTGATGAGCTAGCTAATGTCATCTTTATCCAACCAAACGGCCTGGTACTTGCAGCTTGACATGCAGCGTGACAAGGCTAACATGCAGGGGCAGCCACGGGAGAGTCGCACCTTCTCCAACTCCTCGCGGCGGCGCTCCGTGAATTTCTCATCTTCTGGCTGCTACCCTAGCTTCCCATTATAAAAGGCCAATGCTTGATTCACTCCTGGGGGAGGCGGAGACAGATGGGCTGGCTGCCAGGCCGCTCTCACGCACGCAGCCGCAGCCGGCGGGCTACACACCGGAGAGGGGCATAGCTACACACGCGGCCGTCAAGCTGCTCACGCACGCGTAAACGCCGCCGCCCTACACATCCACGCACGTCCAGAGAGGCAACTCACGCAAACTTCCATCCATCACACAACACCTCCAGCATCCATCCATCCGTCAACGGTGCACTAGCCGGCCACCAAGCACCACATCCATCCATTCACCAACTCATACATCCATCTATCAGTAGATCTATCCGTCACGTAGCACACATCCATCCATCCATCAGGAGATTCATCCATTCACGTACGCACGGCCGACGCACACACCCATCCATCCATACACCAACGCACGAGGAGAGAGGCACGCACGCGTAGACGCCGTCGCCCTGCATACGCACGCACGGCCAGAGAGGGAGAACCCACGCCGCAAGGCTGCACATCAATTTGCGAGCGCCCACACAGATCGTACTCATCCATCACGCTGCACTTCATCCACCATAACTCACGTACGCAAGTATCCGTCACGCGCACCTCCAACACCCATCCATTCACCAGCGCCCACACCCATCCATCACACATCTACGCGGCCACGCAGCCGGCAGAAGACCAGATAGCATCGACGGGCCAACGCAGCCGGGCGAGAACACCGGCGCCAGCTACATGGACACCAAGCTCACGTTCCCGAAGGGTGAGATTTTGATCTAATACATCTATTTTTCTTCTGTCTCCTCTCTAGCATGCATGCGCTACGCGGAGAGTATGTGCCGGTCACCGGAGATGATCCTCGTGCGATCCCATCGCCGCCGCCGGAGATGACTGCACCGAAACAGCAAACTGCACCGACACCGCCGGAGATCGTCTACGCCAAGCCTTTTATTTTCAGGTGTCATGTTCTTGGCTGGAGATAACTCGGGAGCTGCCGGAGCTCGCCAACGACGCGGCCCAACCGCTAACCCCGGCGCTCTACCATGGCGGCCTTCATGGCGCTCGGCGAATAGCCCATGGTGTACAGTTCGCGACGCACAGATTGCGACGAACAGGGCCACTGTGAACAGGTTCATGGCAAAGGATACACAGGCGTACAGGTTTTGCATCACGCTGTTGGAGGAGACGGCATGGCGGGACCGGAGCTTGCTGACGACGCAGCCCGAGTCTCACTTTTCCCTTCATGACGCACAGATTGCGACGAATAAGGCCACGGTGGACAGGTTTTGCGTCACACTCTTGGAGGGGACGGTGCGGCGGAACCGGAGCTCGCCGACAACGCAGCCCCCGCCTTTCCCATCACGACGTACAGATCCTTGGTGGAACCAATATCCGCAACGACGGGTCTAAGACCGGTTCCTCCTTCATGAGGCCCACGTCCCCGACGAACAGGTCAATGGCGCACAGATCCTTCACTGAACCGAATGTTGCAACGACGCTGTCCAAGACCGGTCCCTCCTTCGAGAGGCACACCCACCATGGCGGACCGGTCCTTAGTGTATAGGTCCATGGCATCGCCGGCGCACAGGTCACTCTTTCACGTAGTACCAGCCCAAGGCGATGCGGCCTTTGCGACACCACTTTCCACGGCCCTGTGAGGCGGCGCCTTTGCCTTGGCAGACCGCCAAATACTTGGCGTCTAGCCAAGATGTGGCGCCAACCACCCCGGCCACGCCAATATGAGCGTGTGTCCGTTAGTTTTTACACTGACGCCGGTCTCCCAAACCGTTACTCCCGCAAGGCGTAGCCTCTTGAACACCCCGATGAAGCAACAGGTCATCAAGAAGTCTAAGCCGACCGCGACCCATGCTACCCCAACACCAACTACTCCAACGCCGCCAAGACCGACGAGGCACGACGGCCAAGGCAGGCGCGGCCACCGCTAAGGCCTCGTCACTTGCGGCGCGTGTACCGACGAGGACACGGGCTCTGCCGCTGCCCACACATACATCACCATCATCACGCATGGAGGACGAGAAGCGAAGACGACGAAGACGACCACATAGCTTAATCGGAGGTATCTCGCGGAGCAACCCGCGGGAATAATTAACCGGGAGCCTTCCGAGGCCCCGGGAACCAGGAGACTGCAATCGCCATAGTCAGGCTGGCCGCGCTAGTAGGCCACGGAGCGCACTTTTTCTTTACGGGATCTTGTACTTTTGTTTCTCCAATGAGATTAATGAAATACTCATTTCCCGTATCCTTTTCTTTGTATACTACTGTACACTGGCACGCCTGCAATTTTTTATTTCCCCTGTCGTGTAAAGAGATAATAACACGATAACCATCGTTGTTTGTTATTATTTTTCGTGTCAAACAGATGGCAGCACCCTCCATTGTCGCGGTTGGAGAGGAGTTCTTGTTAGACGCGGTTACATAGCCACCCCCACTATAGCTGTGAC
The DNA here is from genome assembly GCF_003073215.2 of Triticum urartu. Taxonomy (NCBI): domain Eukaryota; kingdom Viridiplantae; phylum Streptophyta; class Magnoliopsida; order Poales; family Poaceae; genus Triticum; species Triticum urartu. Next base: position 39,680,826 of record NC_053028.1, on the reverse strand, counting down.
TGAGTCAAAGGTGACGACTGCGGTGGCCAAATGCCAAATGAGGCTTCCACGATCAAACACTATGGTGCGACCGATGTCCCTCCGACCAGGAAAGGAGAGGTTCCAGCGGTGGGGGCTCGCCACTGCAAACATCAACATACACTTTGTCATTGAAACCATGTAAGTCACACTAGCAAGGATACCTCGAGCACCCTGCTTCATACAAGATCTCTGGGGCACCCATGTATCCTACTTGCATCTCCTCCTGGCCCCTATCTGTTCGGATGGCTGGTGCTCATAATGGACGCTCGCCCGAGCGGATGTCCTGTCGGGCGGATGGTGCTCAAGTACCCAGCTGCTTTTACGAGGCTATTTTTGGTAAGCAGAAAGTGTCGTTAGGTGATACAAGTGGTCCAGACACCATAATCCGGACATACAGCCGAGCATTGTGAGTCTCCTTTGAAGATGCCCTTACATCTTATCAAGGTTGACCAACAGAAATTTAAACTTCAGTAGTATAAGTTGAAGGATGTGCTTTGCTATGTACAAGAGAGTGCTTGCTAAACTGGTGAAATATATAGTGTATCTCTCATCTTAAATTCATCTGCTATTTTGAACGATGTTGGATCTACCGGTAACCATAAAACTTCTTTCATATGATTATGAACTATGTATAGATCCTCATTTTTGTATTTGAGGGACCTTAGGAGGTACTCCCTTCAATTTGGGAGGTTAAACCCTTCAAAAGTTAGTTATGCTGGTTATTATTTCAAGGGAAAAAGTGTATTTTTTGTCCTTGAATTCTCACAAAAGTTTACAAATCATCTCTCAACCAATCAAATCGGATATTTTCGTCCCACGTAATGCTTCGAGCGGTTTTAATCTACCGTGGACACCCGATTTTGACTAATACTGCTGACGTGGCCTATTTTCACTAGTAGAAAACAGGGCTATGGTCCAGGCCGGGTCAGCCCATTAGTCCCGGTTCAGTCTAGAACCGGGACGTCAGCCCAGGGGGCCGGCCGGGCCACGTGGGCCATTGGTCCCGGTTCATCTGGACCTTTTGGTCCCGGTTTGTGGGATGAACCGGGACCAATGGGCCTCGCTCCTGGCCCACCACCATTGGTCCCGGTCGGTGGCTTGAACCGGGACCAAAGGCTCCCCTTTAGTCCCGGCTCATGTCACCAACCGGGACCAATGAGGTGCCTATATATACCCCCTCGCGCAAGAGCAGAGCACAGTGCTTTGTTTTTTCTGGCCGAGGGGGAGAGGGCTTTGTGGTGCTCTAGCTCACCTCCTATGCACATGAGGTGTTCGATGGAATGCCCAAGCCACACTACTTAACCTTTCTCCTTTCGAAGCTCGATCTCCAAACTCCATTTTTCTCGAGATTTGTCTAGATTTAGCGGTCCGTCACGCCCCGTCCCCGTCTTCACCGCCGTCGATCACCCGCGCCGATCTCATCACCGATACCACCGTGGTGAGCCTCTTGTTCTTATCTTCTTTCTGAAAGGAAAAATATTCTTACTTGTATGTTTAGATAGATACTTGTATCATTTTCTTACATTTATTATTGCATCTTATATAGTGCGATGGTTTTGGTATCCGCCCCCGTCGGCCCTCGTCCTGTCTATGATTCGGATGTGGTATATATATTATCTTTATAACTATTGGTTCATTTATTGTTTATGAAAATTATGCCGACCAACGTGACATAGATTTTATTTATCTAGGATGTATGTGAATCGGAAATGCCAACCGACCCTATTGTCGAGAGGTTAAATTTAGTTGAAGAAGAAAACAATTTGTTAAAGGAAAAAATAAAAAAAATTGAGGAGGAGAAGATGATATTGGAGTTGCATGTTGCGGATGTCATCGATGATCACAAGATCAAGATGGATGCAATGCGCTTGAAGATTAGAAAGATTAGAAAATATGCCATTCATACCGAGGCTTGGTATCATTATGCCGTTGGATCAATTGTTACCTTGGTTGCGATTATGATCGCATTTGTTTTCGCATTGAAATGTTTTACATAGTTTCAATGTATGGTTTAATTAATTAGATGCTCTGGAGAGCTAGCTATATGTTGTTAGATGAGAACTATGTATGCACTTTGGTTTTAATGTGATGATGAACTTCTATTAATTTGGACACTTAATTATATATAATGCACGCAGATGAACCGGCAATGGATGTACGATGACAGACACACCCGCGAGTACATTAAGGGCGTGCATGAGTTTCTCGATGCGGCTGAGGCAAACAAGCAGAATGGTTTTATGTGTTGTCCATGCACTGAATGTGGGAATACGAGGTCTTACTCTAACCGGAAAATCCTTCACTCCCACCTGCTTTACAAGGGTTTCATGCCACACTATAATGTTTGGACGAGGCACGGAGAAATAGGGGTTATGATGGAAGACAGCGAAGAAGAAGAGTACGATGACAACTATGTGCCCCCTGAATACGGTGATGCTGCAACGGGGGGAGCTGGTGAAGATCAAGAGGAACCAGACGATGTGCCCAATGATGCTGCCACGGGTGAAGCTGCTGAAGATCAAGAGGAACCAGACGATGTGCCCGATGATGATGATCTCCGCCGGGTCATTGTCGATGCAAGGACGCAATGCATTAGTCAAAAGGAGAAGCTGAAGTTCGATCGCATGTTAGAGGATCACAAAAAAGGGTTATACCCCAATTGCGAAGATGGCAACACAAAGCTCGGTACCGTACTGGAATTGCTGCAGTGGAAGACAGAGAATGCTGTGGCTGACAAAGGATTTGAGAAGCTACTGAAAATAATGAAGAAGAAGCTTCCAAAGGATAACGAATTGCCCGACAGTACATACGCAGCAAAGAAGGTCGTATGCCCTCTAGGATTGGAGGTGGAGAAGATACATGCATGCCCTAATGACTGCATTCTCTACCGCGGTGCATACAAGGATCTGAACGCATGCCCGGTATGCGGTGCATTGCGGTATAAGATCAGACGAGATGACCCTGGTGATGTTGACGGCGAGCCCCCCAGGAAGAGGGTTCCTGCGAAGGTGATGTGTTATGCTCCTATAATATCACGGCTGAAACGTCTGTTCAAAAACGAAGAGCATGCCAAGTTGATGTGATGGCACAGTGAGAACCGAAAGAAAGATGGGAAGTTGAGAGCACCCGCTGACGGGTCGCAGTGGAGAAAAATCGAGAGAAAGTACTGGGATGAGTTTGCAAAGGACCCAAGGAATGTATGGTTTGCTTTAAGCGCGGATGGCATTAATCCTTTCGGGGAGCAGAGCAGCAATCACAGCACCTGGCCCGTGACTCTATGTATGTATAACCTTCCTCCTTGGATGTGCATGAAGCGGAAGTTCATCATGATGCCAGTTCTCATCCAAGGCCCTAAGCAACCCGGCAACGACATTGATGTGTACCTAAGGCCATTAGTTGAAGAACTTTTACAGCTTTGGAATGGAAACGGTGTACGTACGTGGGATGAGCACAGACAGGAGGAATTTAACCTTAAGGCGTTGCTGTTCATGACCATCAACGATTGGCCCGCTCTCAGTAAACTTTCAGGACAGAAAAACAAAGGATACCACGCATGCACGCACTGTTTAGATGACACTAAAAGTATATACTTGGACAAATGCAGGAAGAATGTGTACCTGGGCCATCGTCGATTTCTTCCGACCAACCATCAATGTCGAAAGAAAGGCAAGCATTTCAAAGGCGAGGCAGATCACCGGAAGAAGCCCGCCATGCGCACCGGTGATCACGTGCTTGCTATGGTCAATGATTTACACTACGTAATCTTTGGAAATGGTCCCAGTGGACTAGCTGTTCCGAATGACGCTGAGGGACACGCACCCATGTGGAAGAAGAAATCTATATTTTGGGACCTACCCTACTGGAAAGACCTAGAGGTCCGCTCCTCAATCGACGTGATGCACGTGACGAAGAACCTTTGCGTGAACCTGCTAGGCTTCTTGGGCGTGTATGGGAAGACAAAAGATACACCTGAGGCACGGGAGGACCTGCAACGTTTGCACGAAAAAGACGGCATGCCTCCAAAGCAGTATAAAGGTCCTGCCAGCTACGCTCTTACGAAAGAAGAGAAAGAAATCTTCTTTAAATGCCTGCTCAGTATGAAGGTCACGACTGGCTTCTCGTCGAATATAAAGGGAATAATAAATATGCCAGAGAAAAAGTTTCAGAACCTAAAGTCTCATGACTGCCACGTGATTATGACGCAACTGCTTCCGGTTGCATTGAGGGGGCTTCTACCGGAAAACGTCCGATTAGCCATTGTGAAGCTATGTGCATTCCTCAATGCAATCTCTCAGAAGGTGATCGATCCAGAAATCGTACCAAGGCTAAGGAGTGATGTGGCGCAATGTCTTGTCAGTTTCGAGCTGGTGTTCCCACCATCCTTCTTCAATATCATGACGCACGTCCTAGTTCATCTAGTCGACGAGATTGTCATCCTGGGGCCCGTATTTCTACACAATATGTTCCCCTTTGAGAGGTTCATGGGAGTCCTAAAGAAATATGTCCGTAACCGCGCTAGGCCAGAAGGAAGCATCTCCATGGGCCATCAAAGAGAGGATGTTATCGGGTTTTGTGTTGACTTCATTCCTGGCCTTAACAAGATAGGTCTCCCTAAATCGCGGTATGAGGGGAGACTGACTGGAAAATGCACTCTTGGAAGAGACTCAATAATATGCATGGACGGATATTCTTGGTCTCAAGCACACTACACAGTTCTACAGAACTCTACCTTGGTGACCCCGTATGTCGATGAACACAAGAACAGTCTGCGCTCCAAACACCCGGAGCAGTGCGATGACTGGATTACATGTGAACACATCAGGACTTTCAGCAGTTGGTTGGAAACACGTCTTAGAGGTGACAACACTATTTGTGATGAGTTGTACTTGTTGTCCAGGGGACCATCTTTGACTGTATTGACTTACAAAGGATACGAGATAAATGGGAATACATTTTACATGATCGCCCAAGATCAAAAGAGCACCAACCAAAACAGCGGTGTCCGCTTTGATGCAGCAACCGAGAGCGGAAAGGATACATATTATGGTTACATAATGGACATATGGGAACTTGACTACGGACCTGATTTTAAGGTCCCTTTGTTTAAGTGCAAATGGGTCAATCTGTTAGGCGGCGGGGTACAGGTAGACCCACAGTACGGAATGACAACAGTGGATCTGAAAAATCTTGGGTACACTGACGAACCGTTCGTCCTAGCCAATGATGTTGCACAGGTTATCTATGTGAAGGACATGTCTACCAAACCGAGAAAAAGAAAAGATAAGGAAGCGAATACATCATACGATGAGACAAAGCGCCACATAGTTCTTTCAGGAAAAAGGGACATCCTGGGAGTGGATGGCAAGACAGACATGTCTGAAGATTATGAAAAGTTTCATGAAATTCCTCCCTTCAATGTCAAGGCTGACCCAAGCATCCTGATAAACAATGAAGATTATCCATGGTTACGGCGCAATAAGCAAATGACACAAGCGAAGAAAAAGTGAAGACTTTCTCCTGCAACTTTGCAACACACGAACATGCTACCATTGTCCGTTTTGTACATGCACATGCTATGTGGGTGAAATTATGATACCATCCCAACTTTCAACTTTTTCAGAATTCATTTGAAATGCTTCCATGTCTTATGGTTCGGCCCTCGTAATACCATGACCATTAGTCCCTGGCCCATGCCAACTTTTAACTTTCAACTTTCAACTTTCTAAAACTAATGGCACTAACAGAAACTTTCAACTTTCATCTATTCTAATTTTTTTAGTAAGTTAATCACAAACTTGTGATTCAAACAATTTTCAAAGAATTCAAATTTTAACTATTCAAATTTGAAAACTAATGGCACTAACAGAAAGTTTATAATTTTTCTAAAATTAATGGCACTAACAGAAAGTTTATAATTTTGCTGACCTAAAATAAAAAAGAATTAAAAAATAAAGCAAAAACAAAAGGAAATTAATAATGCAGAAAGCAAAACAAAAAAACCGGAAAAAAATAAAAATAGCAACAATAAGTATTTTGTTGTAAGTAGAAACAAAATAAAATAAATAAAGAAACAAAGAAAACAAAAAACAAAAAGTGTTTTCAAATTTGAAAAAATGGCACTAACAGATAGTTTATAATTTTTCTAAAACTAAAAGCAAAAAGAATTAAAAAATAAAGAAAATAAATAATGCAGAAAACAAAACAAAAAATTGGAAATAAAAATAAAAATAGCAACAATAAGTATTTTGTTGTAAGTAGAAACAAAATAAAATAAATAAAGCAACAAAGAAAACAAAAAACAAAAAAGTGTTTTCAAATTTGAAAACTAATGGCAATAACAGAAAGTTTATAATTTTTTCTAAAACTAAAAGCAAAAAGAATTAAAAAATAAAGCAAAAAACAAAAGAAAATAAATAATGCAAAAAACAAAACAAAAAACTGGAAAAAAAATATTTTTATAGTAAAGTTAATCACAAATTTGTGATTCACACAAATTTTAAAGAATTCAAATTTTAACTATTCAAATTTGAAAAGTAATGGCACTAACAGAAAGTTTATAATTTTTCTGACCTAAAAGAAAAAAGAATTAAAAAATAAAGCAAAAAACAAAAGGAAATAAATAATGCAAAAAACAAAACAAAAGAGTAGAAAAAAATAAAAAAATTGCCACCTATTTGGCCACCACAGCCTAAATACGACTAGAAACCCAACATGGGCCAGGATTCAGGCCCGCAGAAGGCCCAATAGGCCCACAAGCAAAGCAGTGTCAGATTAGGCCCATAGGCCTGCAGTTTAGAGGAGTTCGAGTGGGAGGAGGCAGCAGAGCTTATAAACAGGTGTTCGGCGCTGTCAACTAGCGAGGTGGGACTAAACTTTTGGGCGCGGGGCTGCACAAGGCCATTGGTTACGGTTGGTGGCACCAACCGAGACTAAAGGGGGCATTGGTCACGGTTGGTGGTTGGTGGCACCTACCGGGGCTAAAGGGGTGCATTAGTCCCGGTTGGTGCCACCAACCGGGACCAAAGGCCTGGCTATATATACAACACTTGTCAAAATTTTCATTCAGTTCCTCAACTCCCCGCCGCCGACGCCACCCTCTGCCCTGACGCCCTGCTCCTCGTCGTCGTCGCCCCGTCGCCGCCCGCGCCCCGCGTCGCCCCGTCGCCGCCCGCGCCCCGCGTCCCCCCGACGCCGTCGCAGCCGCCCTCGACGCCATCTGCCCCGACGCCCTGCTCCTCGTCGCCGTCGCCCGCGCCCGTCGTCGCCGCCCGCGCCCCGCGTCGCCCCGACGCCGTCGCCGCCGCCCTCGACGCCATCTGCCCCGACGCCCTGCTCCTCATCGTTGTCGCATGCGCCCGTCGTCGTCGCCCCATCGCCGCCCGCGCCCCGCGTCGCCCCGACGCCGTCGCTGCCCCGACGCCGTCGCCGCCGCCCTCGACGCCATCTGCCCCGACGCTGGCGCCGCTCCCCTCTGTGAGCACCTGCCGCCATGCCCCTCTGCCCCGCCGGCGCCACCATGTTTTTTTCATATGTTGCAATATGTTTTTTTTTATTAGTTTATTTTTTTGTTCATATGTGATGTATATGTGTATGTGGCTATAATGTATATGTGTATGTGATGTATGTGGCTAGAATTTGCTAAATATATATGATTTTTTTAGGTTATTTTCATTTGTAGAAATTTTTTATGTATCTAGGAATATTTTTTTTCATAGATGATAGATGATCAAATGATGATTTTTTTGTTCATAGATGATAGATGGTCAAATGATGTTTTTTTTGTTCATAGATAATCATATGATTTTTTTAGGTTATTTTCATTTGCAGAAATTTTTGTTCATATATGGATATTTAGGGGGTCGAGGGTCGAGAACTAGTTTAGGGGGTCGAGGGTCGAGAACTAGTTTAGGGGGGTCGAGGGTCAAGAACGTCGGACATTCATGAGAGAGGCGGGGAAGAAGGGGAAGAAGAGGGAGAAGAAGAGGAAGAAGAATAAAAAGAGGAGAAGAAAGAATAGAGGAGAAGAAGTTCTTCTCCTCTATTCTTTCTTCTCTTCTTTTTTCTACTTCTTCTTCCTCTTCTTTTTTTATCGGGAACGAGGGTCGTCGAGGGGTCGAGGGGGGGGATGGCGAACATTCATGAGAGAGGCGGGGAAGAGGGAGAAGAAGAGGAGAGGAAGAAGAGGAAAAAAAAGAAGAGGAAGAAGAAGAATAAAAAGAGGAGAAGAAAGAATAGATGAGAAGAACTTCTTCTCCTCTATTCTTTCTTCTCCTCTTTTTATTCTTATTCTTCCTCTTCTTTTTTTTATCGGAAACGAGGGCATGTCGAGAGTGTCGTCGAGCGGTCGAGGGTCGGGAAACTAGGGTTTATCCGAAGAAGGAGAAGAAGAGAAGAGGAAGAAGAGGAGAAAAAAAAGAAAGGGAAAAAAGAGGAAACCATCATGCACATGTTACTTTCGCCTAATGATGAAGACATGGTTTTGTTGAATCCTTTGACACTAGGCAACCTCCCGACCCCTCGGCGATCCTCTCGAACATGAGAGGAAGAAGAGGGTCGTCTAGGGGTCGAGGGTTCCAGGGTCGTCGAGGGTTCGAGGGGTCGAGGATCGCCGAGGGGTCGAGAGAGGTTTCCTAGTGTCAAAGTATTGAAGAAATCCATGCCTTCATCATTAGCCGGAAGTAACCAGGGCATGTTGGTACGAAGTTCTGCAAAGTTGTTCTGGAATGGAGTCCCGGATAGAATAATCCGCCTTTTGGTACGAATTCAGCAAAGGCCTTCCAAATAGCGATATTCGGAAGGCTCTTGCTGAACTTTGTACCAAAAAGCGAATTATCCTATCTGGGACTCCGTTCCAGAACAACTTTGAAGAGCTTCGTACCATCATGCACATGTTACTTTCGCCTAATGATGAAGACATGGTTTTGTTGAATCCTTTGACACTAGGCAACCTCCCGACCCCTCGGCTATCCTCTCGAACATGAGAGGAAGAAGAGGGTCGTCTAGGGGTCGAGGGTTCCAGGGTCGTCGAGGGTTCGAGGGGTCGAGGATCGCCGAGGGGTCGAGAGAGGTTTCCTAGTGTCAAAGTATTGAAGAAATCCATGCCTTCATCATTAGCCGGAAGTAACCAGGGCATGTTGGTACGAAGTTCTGCAAAGTTGTTCTGGAATGGAGTCCCGGATAGAATAATCCGCCTTTTGGTACGAATTCAGCAAAGGCCTTCCAAATAGCGATATTCGGAAGGCTCTTGCTGAACTTTGTACCAAAAAGCGAATTATCCTATCTGGGACTCCGTTCCAGAACAACTTTGAAGAGCTTCGTACCATCATGCACATGTTACTTTCGCCTAATGATGAAGACATGTTTGTTGAATCCTTTGACACTAGGCAACCTCCCGACCCCTCGGCGATCCTCCCGACTCCTCTATTCTTTCTTCTCCTCTTTTTTTTCTTCTTCCTCTTTTTTTGTCAGGAACGAGGGTCGTCGAGGGACATAGATGTAGTGTCGTCGTTGTCAATATATACCCCCTCCCGATAGCTTACTATGATTAGGTAACTAGTTCTACGTTTGGCCTAATATATCCATCTATCATTATTGAATAATAATTTGCCATGTTGTAAATATTTGTAGAAACTATGTGACACGCCCGAGACGAAGCAAAAGAAGCGTTGTTGAGGGACATAATCGCAGAAGGAAGTGATGCCATCTCGTTGTTTCTCAACGAAACCGATGGTCTGGAAGGAGAGGGTGAACAAGCTGGCTACGCTGACCTAATGCTGGTGCAAGAAGAAGAACAAGAGGACGGCTCCGGTGACCCAATGCCAGTGCAAGAAGGAGACCGTGATGACGGCTCCGGTGACCGAACCGAGTCCGGCCAGGTATATATATTAGTTAAGCCTGTGCTGACTAATTGATGCATTCATTGTTTTGGTATGTACACATATTAATTAAGTCTTTGTTCTTTTTTCTAGCCCTCCGGATCGAGCACAACTTCGGTAAAGAGACGAGGCCCGAAGAAAAAGTTGAGCTCGGATGAAAAGTTTGAGATCATAGCAATCGCGCCCGACGGCCAACCGAATGAACCCCTCAGGACAAAGAGCGCATTTGTTGCTCGGTGCGGGGTTCTGGTTAGGGACAAGATCCCGATAAGCCTCCAGCAATGGTTTAAGCCAGCTACAGAAGACCCTGAGGTGTCTTATGTCATGATCTTTGGACTGAGCTGAAGTCAAATTTCACCCTACCGCCAGAGGATAATCCAGAGAACCCAGTTAAAGAGAAATTAATCAAGTCTTTTGCTCTTAAGAGGATGGCAGAACTATTCAGGAGGTGGAAGAAAGAGCTGAATAAGTTTGTCAAAAATAATGAGACACCAGAATTCAAGGGCAGATATGAGAAGATCAGAGATCACTGGCCCGCATTTGTGGCCCACAAGACATCGGAAAAGAGTAAGAAGATGTCGGCGACAAACAAGCAAAATGCTGCAAAGAAGAAGCTTCACCATCGCACGGGGTCAGGTGGCTACCTCGTAGCCCGGCCTAAGTGGTCCAAGACTGAGAATGATCTGGTTGATAAAGGGATTGAACCAGAGACAATTAACTGGCCAGACCGTTGCCGGACTTGGTTCTTCGGGGCTGGCGGAACCTTGGACCCTGTAACAGGGAAGTGCATTTGGACAAACGATCAAATGGACATACCAGTCAGGAAGCTTAAGCAGTATATCGAAGCAGCGCAGGAAGGGACGTTCTTTCCAGACAGAGAGAACGACGAGCTCACAATGGCCCTCGGGAATCCTGAGCACCCTGGACGGACACGAGGCACGCCAGGCTCCATTCCGTGGAAGGTTGGGTTTCCAGACGCAGGCGGTTACAAATCCCATGAGAGGAGGAAAAAAGTGCAGCAGACCCAAATGCAGGCGCTGCAAGCAAGGGTAGATGCGATAGAGGAACGAGAAGCAAATCGCAGCAAACGTACTGCCGAAGCCTCCCCCGAAGCTACCCCGCCATCTCAGCACAGAAGCAGCATGGCTTCCACTGAGCTGCTTTAGCCGGAGCATGCATTGACGGCTCCTGCCAGTTATTCGTGGATGCTATCACGGAGTCTCAAAATTGCCACCTTATGACGCAATGGATGAACTTGAAGGTCAAGGCGGCTGTTGGCTCTGTTTATCCTACTGAACCCGGCGCAAGTTTTCATTGCCGGCCGATTCCAGAAGGATATGCTAGGGTGATGGTGGATGAAATAACGGAGGGATTTGAGGACCTCCAGCTTGACCACCCTACCGGTGAAGGGGAGACTCGGGGTCTTCTCTGAAGACTCCATGCCTATGGCGGAAGGAGCTCATCAACCTTCTGAACTGGACGCCTCCGCCTCCTCCTCCGGCGAGTCAGGGCACTCTGCGTCCTCCACCGCCTCCTCCTCCGGCGAGTGACGATCAGGGCCCTCGGCCGGCTCCTTCTCCGGCGCGTGGCGGCACTCCGCCTCCTTCTCCGCCTGCACTGACGCGCCCGAGTAGCCAACCTCCTCCTCCGCCTCGTCAGCAAGGGCGGAAGAGACCTGCCGCCGCTCCAGCTGCTCCGGCGCGTCGTAGTCCTTCTCCTCCTCCTCGTAAGCAAGTAAAGAAGATAACCGCTCCGTCTGCTCGGTCGGCGTCTAGCAGTACAACCAGAGGCGGGAGGACATACAGATTCGGTCCTTCTCTGAAGACTCCAGAGAAGTTACCATACGAGAGGACCCCGGAGGAGAACGTGAAGATCGCGCGAACCGAAGTGGATGACTGGTTTCAAGGGTTGAAAGCAAAGAGACATCCACCTCCGGAGGAGAAGGTAGATCCGGTGAAAGTGAAGCGCACTCTGGCTGCCCTGGCAAAACCACCCAAGTCTCCACCGAAAGGCAACTATGAGCGCATTATTGCAAAGACATGGGCCGAAGCGGAGCGGTCGGGAAGTACAGTCAGTGATCAAAGGCTAAAAGAACGACGAGCAGCTGGGAAACAAATTGCCCAGCTCGGCGAACAAGCGAAGCAATCGTGCCCCCCCCTCAAGGTGCCTAGCGACATCATCGATCCGAGGATGGTGCCCAGTTATGACAATGTTGACGATTACCTGCCTGACGATGTATATTATGATCCCATGGAGGTGCAGATACACAGATACGAGTACGGGAAGCCTCTCGTCAAAGATGAAAAATCTTTAACAACGATGATGCGAAGATTACATGATTGGTACTTGAAAATCTGCAGAGAGTCTGGGGGAGGAGTAATTTGTATGCGAGAGTTAAACCGGAGCATGACCTCGTTGGAATTGAACTGTTGCATATTCCATTTGAGGAGTTCTATCAGTTTTTCAATCAATTGGCCCTCGATAAAACAACGATCACCTGCTACTGTCTGTAAGTACTACTACTTGTGTCATTAAGTCTCTCTATATAGCTCATCTCTTTCATTGCATGTATTTATAATTATCCTCACTATATTATGCAGAATGAAGATCGCTGAATTGAAGAAAAGACAAATCGGTGATATTGGGTTCGTTAACACATATCTCATAGATGCAACTGAGGTTGAACATCGTCCCGGAGATACCGAGGCCAACTTGCTACGATCATTCAAAAAAATGAAAACAAAGATATAATACTCTTTCCTTACAACTTCAAGTGAGTGTTACTGTCTTGTGCATATTCGGTTTCCCTTATATATTAGTCCAGGTTATAGTAATGTAATTGATGAGTTATGCATGCGTGTGCAGTTTCCACTATATTCTCCTAGAGATTAGGCTTGAGCAGGGAGTAGTAACCGTCTTGGACTCTAAACGAAAAGATCCCCAGGAGTATGCGGACATGACTGAAATCCTCAAGAAGTAAGCTAAATCGATCATTATCCACCATATCAGCAACTTTGTTCATTTCCTGATACCAAGTAATTGTTTTCTTTGTCCGGAAGGGTTTGGAGAAAATTCACCAGAAAAGTTCCGGGACTGCCGAAGGAGCTGGAATTTAGACACCCGAAAGTAAGTACTATAGTAGCATGTTTCGCGCATCTCCTAGTGATTCAAGCGCTAGTTTCATCAATACCATTTAGCATTCTTGCTTATCAGTTTGATTGACCTCTATTTCTTATAAAGTGGTTGTGGCAGGAACAAGGGAATGATTTCTGTGGATACTACGTCTGCGAGTCCATCCGCCACACGACCTGTGAGCGGGGCGGGTACTCTGACGAACAATATGAAGTATGTAAATAACAACATTCACAATTTTATTTTATTACCATCATTTGTATTGAGTTTCATTCATTCATTCATATATATATATATATATATGTATTGACCCCCTTCTTCAAATTAGATGTTTCGGAAGCGGGATGAACTCCTAGCACCAGCTCGCATGCGAGCAATTCAAGAGGAATTGGCGGCATTCTTTCTTGACCAAGTGATCGCTGAAGACGGAGAATACTATGTGGACCATGAGTCCGTATGATTATATTTGTAAGAGATAATTATTGTATATATGTAGCCGGTAGTGTCGGATAGATATACGAGAACTTGTTGTTCGACCAATCTCTCGGAGAAGGAGAGGTGGTCGATATCACTTCTCTCTGTATGCATATATGTTCATGACGATCTTCTGTTTCCTTCGTTTGCTTTCTAGCTAACTAGCGTGTCTAGTCCTCTCTATACGTATGTATAGTACGTAGCGTCGACCAAGCACGGACGTAAGAGAGGACACTTCTCTCTATTAATTATAGCTAGCTAACACAATATATGAAACACCTAAATTAACCCCCCCAAACCCCCCACCCCCCCCCCCCCCTTTCAAAAAAAACAAAAACCCTAGCCACAGAAATGCTGACGCGTGGATGCCTATTGGTCCCGGTTGGTGCCACCAACCGGGACCAAAGGGTCTCCTGCCTGGGCTCTGCGCACTGCCCATGTGGAGGCCCATCAGTCCCGATTCTGGATTGAATCGGGACTAAAGGGTCGGGGCATTAGTACCGACACTTTAGTCCCGGTTCGGGAACCGGGACTAAAGGCCCTTACGAACCGGGACTATAGGCCCTTTTTCTACCAGTGTTTTGACCTCTAGGTGTTGGGCAACGTAGTAATTTCAAAAAAATTCCTACGCACACGCAAGATCATGGTGATGCATAGCAACGAGAGGGGAGAGTGTGATCTACGTACCCTTGTAGATCGACAACGGAAGCGTTTGGTTGATGTAGTCGTATGTCTCCATGGCCCGACCGATCAAGCACCGAAACTACGGCACCTCCGAGTTCTAGCACACGTTCAGCTCGATGACGATCCCCGGACTCCGATCCAGCAAAGTGTCGGGGAAGAGTTCCGTCAGCATGACGGCGTGGTGACGATCTTGATGTACTACTGGCGCAGGGCTTCGCCTAAGCACCGCTACAATATTATCGAGGACTATGGTGGCAGGGGGCGCCGCACACGGCTAAGAATATGATCACGTGGATCAACTTGTGTTCCTCTGGGGTGCCCCTGCCTCCGTATATAAAGGCTCAAGGGGGGGGGTGCGGCCGGCCTAGGAGAGGCGTGCCAGGAGGAGTCCTACTCCCTCCGGGAGTAGGATTCCCCCCCCTCCCCCCAATCCTAGTTGGAATAAGATTCGCGGAGGGGGGAAAAGAGGAAGGGAGGCCGGCCCCCTCTCCTTGTCCTATTCGGACCAAGGGAGGGGAGGGGCGCGCGGCCCATCTCTGGCTGCCTCTTCTCTTTTCCACTAAGGCCCACTAAGGCCCATATATCTCCCGGGGGGTTCCGGTAACCTCCCGGTACTCCGGTAAAATCCCGATTTCACTCGGAACACTTCCGATATCTAAACATAGGCTTCCAATATATCAATCTTTATGTCTCGACCATTTTGAGACTCCTCGTCATGTCCATGATCACATCCGGGACTCCGAACAACCTTCGGTACATCAAAACTCATAAACTCATAATATAACTGTCATGGAAACCTTAAGCGTGCGGACCCTACGGGTTCGAGAACAATGTAGACATGACCGAGACACGTCTCCGGTCAATAACCAATAGCGGAACCTGGATGCTCATATTGGCTCCCACATATTCTACGAAGATCTTTATCGGTCAGACCGCATAACAACATACGTTGTTCCCTTTGTCATTGGTATGTTACTTGCCCGAGATTCGATCGTCGGTATCTCAATACCTAGTTCAATCTCGTTACTGGCAAGTCTCTTTACTCGTTCCGTAATACATCATCTCGCAACTAACTCATTAGTTGCAATGCTTGCAAGGCTTATGTGATGTGCATTACCGAGAGGGCCCAGAGATACCTCTCCGACAATCGGAGTGACAAATTCTAATCTCGAAATACGCCAACCCAACATGTACCTTTGGAGACACCTGTAGAGCACCTTTATAATCACCCAGTTACGTTGTGATGTTTGGTAGCACACAAAGTGTTCCTCCGGCAAACGGGAGTTGCATAATCTCATAGTCATAGGAACATGTATAAGTCATGAAGAAAGCAATAGCAACATACTAAACGATCGGGTGCTAAGCTAATGGAATGGGTCATGTCAATCAGATCATTCACCTAATGATGTGATCCCGTTAATCAAATAACAACTCTTTGTCCATGGTTAGGAAACATAACCATCTTTGATTAACGAGCTAGTCAAGTAGAGGCATACTAGTGACACTCTGTTTGTCTATGTATTCACACATGTATTATGTTTCCGGTTAATACAATTATAGCATGAATAATAAACATTTATCTTGAAATAAGGAAACAAATAATAACTTTATTATTGCCTCTAGGGCATATTTCCTTCACTAGGACACTTAATTTATCAAAGGATCATCCCGTGGAAGAGTAGGGTTGTATGGAGCAGGGTCCTCCTTGTCACCGGTGTTTCTGGCAGCCCATAACTGGGTAGTTGCTTCTACCATAGGAGTTGTTGGATTTCCCTAGAAAGGAAGGGTGATGTAGCATAGAAGCAAAGTATTTATCTCAATAGAGAATCAAGGTTTCATCGAACCGGTGGGAGGTTCAAACTAACAAGATAAAAATCACATGCATATAGACAAAATAAAATGCTTGGACCCAACAATGCAAGTGAGTTGTCAAGCCCCTTGTCTTGCTAGTTACATGATTAAAAGTAAATAGATAGTTAGGTAGTTGTATAGTAGAACGATAAATAATAAAGGAAAATAAAAAAGCATTTTGTGTAGATGAAAGTATTAATGATGAATGGACCTAGGGGCCTTAGGTTCACTAGAGGTATCTGTATCGAAAGAAGGAAAATGACATGGTAACATATTATTGTTGTGAAATTGACAAGAATAGAAATCTTTATGATTATAATCATCCATGGAATAAATCTCATATAGTCATTACATCCATGGTAAGTATACCATTAATTCAAAAGCATTTGCTACTATTCCTCCATCCCAAGATCACTATTTTTATACGTCTCCAACGTATCTATGATTTATGAAGTATTCATGTCATGTTTATGGTTTTGGTGCACTTTTACATTATTTTTATGGACTAACTTATTAATCTAGTGCCCAGTGCTCCTTTTTTGCATGTTTTTTGTTTCGCAGAGAAACCATACCAAAGTCCAAACGCAATAAAAATTCACGGAGATTTTTTATGAAATATATGTGATTTTGACAGGAAGAATCAACACAAGGCGGTGCTAGAGGGCCCTACAAGCCACATGGGCACGACCTATCCCCCTGGTCGTGCCCAGGTGTCTTTTGGGCACCTCACAGGTCAATTGATGCCCTTCTTTGGCCGTAAGAAAGATAATTTTCGGATAAAAATTCCCTCAAAATTTCAGCTCCATCGGAGTTACGGATCTCTGGGAATTTAAGAAAAGGTTTCCATCAGAAACAGGGTCTCAGAAAATAGAAGAAAACAGAGATCCAAGGAGGCCAAGGGACAGAGGGAGAACCTCTCCCCGTCTAGGTGGGAGGCCATGGGAACCTCTCGCCATCTAGGGACAGAGGGAGAACCTCTCTTCCCCTATCTCTCAGTGGCGCCGGAGTGCCACCAGTGGAACCATCGCCGCATAGATCGTCTTCATCAATATCACGATCCGCATCACCTCCCTCATCTTTTTTCAGCGGCTCACTCTCCCGCACAACACTATAATCCCCTACTTGAACATGGTGCTTTATGCCACATATTATTATCCAATGATGTGTTGCCATCCTATGATGTTTAAGTAGATTTATTTTGTCTTTTGGGTTGATTGATGATTTTCATTGGTTTGAGTTGTATGTTTTATTTTGGTGCTGTCCTATGGTTCCTTCCATGCCGTGTACACATGGAGGATTCCCGCTGTAAGGTGTTGCAATGCATTCATGATTTGCTTATAGTGTGTGGCTAGAGTGACAGAAGCTTACACCTGAGTAAGGGGTTGTTTCGTATGGGAGTAAAGGGGACTTGATACTTAATGCTATGGTTGGGTTTACCTTAATGATTTATAGTAGTTCGGGATGCTTGCTAGAGGTCCAATTATAAGTTCATATGATCCAAGTACGGAAAACATGTTAGCTCATGCCTCTCCCTCATATAAAATTGCAATAATTATTACCGATCTTGTTAACAATTGTCTAGGATAATTCCGCACACCGATCCATCAATATTCCACACTCACTATTTGTAATATATTATATTATATTCTAACTTTATTTAGGTAGCACCTATTTTTATATTTTAGCTCTCCGATATCATGCAAAGCTATCCTCTTTATACCCACAACGTAGTTTTATTTCTCGTTCCTAGATGAAATCAAACGCTTGGTATACATAGAGTTGCGGATTATCACTATCGCGCATGCTACGATGATTCTTGGCACTTGGCGACTATCACTATCGCGAATGCATCTCAAAGTATTAAGTTTACAAGAAACATAGTAACGCAATAAGCAAGATGACATAATGTAGACATAAGGAAATCTAGAAATAAGATTAAACACCGTTCTTTTATCCTTACTGGCAATAATACAATACATGTCTTCGTTCTTATTGTAACTGAATTAGACCACCAAAAGATTGAAGCCACTACAATGCACCACTCCCTCTGAAGAACTACTCATCAATCTTGGCCGGAGAAGACAAATAGATCACAAAGCATACATAGCTATTTAGTTACACAACAAAGAAACTTCAACAGATTCAATATGATTCAATGAACATTCCCAGCAAATATACCACAAAATTATAGCAGATTGATCCCAAGCATACAAGGAAGAAGGGAACATAATATTGAAGATCCAAAACGGGAGAGAGAGAGAGAGAGAGGCATCTACCCCAAGTTCGGTTGATCGGATGACGATGGTGCTTATGCATGGCTCCCTTGTTGGAGGCGTTGCTTTTGGAGAACCTCATATTTGATTCTATGGTGGTTTTTGTGCTACTATTGTGAGTGATTAGCCATTGTGGCAGGGATTTTTATTTATTCCTTGTTCTTTGTTTAGAAGGTTGTGTGCATCCTCAATGTCCATTTGGCATTTTGTTGGTGTGGAGGCAGGGTATAATTTGTATCTTCACGATATTAATATATTCCCTTTGTCCCAAAATCTAGCTACAACTATGGAGTCGTTGGTACTAAAGGAGCTACTCACACATGGTCATAGAGGCAGCAAGGTTGATGAAGAGGCCTCCCTTCATAGTCCGGCAAAACTCCGGAACAGTGCTCCGGCTGGGATATCATCAGAACAGAGGCTTGAGGCCACGATACAATTGTTCTGAAGGTACGATAAATAATCCGGGTATTTATAGATATTTTTGGAGTTGAAATCAGGTCAGGGCAATAAATAGGGGGGCTTCTGGTGTTTCTTGTTGGCAAAATAAACGTGTTAAACCGGCAACATATTTTGACCTCCATAGATATAGAATTCCCACGGAACAGAAAAAACAAGTAGGAAATAGAAATTGGCATTGGGCACTAAATTAATAAGTTATTATAGAAAAATAATATAAATTTTTATAAAAAATTATATAAAAAGAGAACATAATAGTATTTGACGATCAAAAATTATATATATGTTTGAACGTATTAGTCGTGCCTTGTGGGCAGGATTAGTCAAAACTGGGTGTGCATGTCAGACTAACTTAGGGCAAAAAATATATGGTTTGATTTCGCTTTCTTAGAACTAATTAGGGCAATTCTAACCGATCCCTTAAAAATAGCAGAGTATCCGGCGGAAAAAAG
This sequence comes from Triticum urartu, assembly GCF_003073215.2. NCBI lineage: Eukaryota > Viridiplantae > Streptophyta > Magnoliopsida > Poales > Poaceae > Triticum > Triticum urartu. The sequence continues at coordinate 39,661,608 of NC_053028.1, read as the reverse complement.
TCCATTTTACTCCCCTCAACAAAGTCGTTGGTTCATGTAGCCCCCCGAAGTGTAAAATAGTTCATTTACTCCACTAACATTTCACAGGACCTAGCTGATCCCCTACATATAACAGAGTAAAATTATTATACTTCATTTGCATTTCATTTTCCGCCACCGAAACACATTTCTTTGCTTCTTTATTTGATTCATCAATGTTTTGATATATTGGAGTACATAATTCAACAATTGTTCGCTACGAGAGCAAGACCAAAAAAACAAGAACCACAATTCGACATTTTAAAAGATATCCAATTTTCGTAACTGCTCCCACTAGTTGGATTAATATCTTCTTTATGTCTTCATTGTTGATATGCGGCTTCTCGAGCTTGCACACTTTCTTTTCTTTCGATTCTAAAGTAGACAATTCTTTGCATCTAGTAATCTCATCAATTGTCTCATTTCTAGTCTCTGTTCTAGGAACAAGTGCACGAACATCCATCAATTTTCGTGCTATGAATAGATCAATATATTCTTCTTTGCGATATCGAAACTTGCATCCATCCTACACACAAAATTGAGCAAACAATGAGCTACCGAAATTGCGCTGAATCCGGTGAACAACCAAATCAAAAGAGGCACATACACCATCATTTTTGCACTTGAAGAACACACGTCCAGGATGTTGCCGCGTGGTTGAAACTCGGCGCACCACCTGCCGCGGACAGTCGTCGCACTATACGACCGGCAACAGCTAGCAGACGAGCCGCAGGGCCAGCGTTGACCCCGGGCGAAGTTCGGGCGTGTCTTCGCTGGCGAACCGCTGATGGGAGAGAATCGTGTGGCTAGAGGCGGAGGCGAAAGCTGCATGTGGCATGGAGGCGTTGCCGGAGTTGTGTGGGCTGGTTCCCGGTCAATCCATGACAAGGCGCAGCTCCCGGTTAGAGGAGTAAAACCAAATTTTTAGTCCTCTAACCGGTTTTAAGGGATCGGATAGAAATGCTGTGATGAACTGACATTTTTCACCCATTGCAGTTAATTTTGTGTTCTTCCAAGAATACTGGATTAGAAGATGGCATTCCAGTTGCTTTGTTCTATATTTGCACTCGTCATGAAATTTGGGGAGCGAACGCTAATTGCAGCAGGAGAGTACCTTCCATGTTCAAGCGCCTGTTTAAGCAACTAACTTGGGGTCACTGACATCTTGAAATGAGACTGAATCATTACAACTTCCTGCTGCGCCATAATGGACAATACCAGAGACACTAAAGACGTCAAGGAGAGTTTGTACAGTGACAGCTGCATTCAACTGGAAGAACAAAGAAACAGTGATAAATCAAAAAGGAGCTCCTCCATTTAGCAGTAGTTATGGTCTTTTCCTGGTAAAAATGTAAAATGCAGAAGTTCAGGCTTTAGCACCGTGCGTTGTTCTGTCAATGCGTATATCACATTCACGCCTCGAATACTGCCAATGTGAAACCTCGGTCCTGAAAAAAGATATGAGGTGAGACTGTATTCTTGACACTATATACCAAAGAAAAATAAATACGGATTTGCATCAAAGGACTGTGGGAATGGGAAACATTTGTGTTCTTCATCCTTAAACTGCTGAAACACTGCCATATTATCAGCTCTACTAGGTGCCCCTTGTGTCCTGTGTTGGTGGCAGGGCTCAGGGCTCAGTTAGAGGCAGTTCAGTACTCTACTAACTGCTAGTGCTAGCTCTTGGATGAAGTCTACTTGGGTTGGCTAACTCACCCGTTCTTTCATCTGCCCAATCTACAGGCAAGCAATTTGGATCAGAAACGGGAGGCCGAGACGGGACGAGAGACTCACCGTAGAGGTCAAGGAAGGGCTGGACAAGCCAGGGCCTGAAGTAACCGGAGGCCTGGAGCACGGTGTTCTCGGTGACGTACGACATGACGAGCCCGATGGACGGGCCGCGCCGGTTCACCCTGTCAACCTGCCACCGCAGACGGCCCATCCCGGGCAGCGCTGGCAGGGCTGTCGACGGTGAGCCATGTACTGGGAGCAACCAAGCTGGCAAGTTTTTTTTTTTTTTTGAAAAAGAGGTTATCCCCCGGCCTCTGCATCAGAAAAATGCATGCAGCCACTTTATTAAAAATCCGATAGAACAAAGTCTGGAGTGCAAAGTACTGCTCACAAAGCGCAGTAAAAATAAAAATACAAGTCTCAAAGCCACATCCGGCTTAACTAGGATCCACTAAGGACCAATCCTATGCAGTGATCGCCATCCAAACCGGTTGAAGAAAACCTGAGCTGTCATCTCTCATCGGTTGCACCCAGTAGCCAGCTGCTCCCTGGAGGCCGTAGGAGTGAGTAATGACCAAGTACGGATCCATGCCGTAGCCCGGAATATAACCTGCAAGAAATTAGTCATAGGTTTTCCGTTAAAAATTATATCATTCCTACAGTTCCATATAGCCAAATAAGTGCACACATTCTAATCCGAATATTACGCGCGAGATGTACATTCACTCCATCAAGCCACGTCCCAAACATCATCTCTGTGCTATTAGGAGGTGAAATATTAAAGGCTACATGCACCGATCTTCAAAGTAACTTCGCAAGCGGGCAATCAAGAAAAAGGTGTTGTATTGTTTCATCCTGATCACAATAGCAACACCTCGAGCTACCTACCTATCTCCGCCTGAGTAAGTTATCCTTGGTTAGGATCACTTGTTTGTGGACAAACCACATAAATATCTTAATTCGTAAGGGTACTTTAACTCGCCAAATATGGAGCGATCGCGGGATTGGGCCAGAGTTGCTGAGTTATAAGTACATAGACTTGACTGTGAACAAACCATTATTCGTGAGCTTCCATCTAAAAGAATCCTCCTCACCGGAGGGGTGTACCTCCATTAGCCGCCTCACTAAGTGCAGCCAAGAGTTCCAGCATTCCCCAACTAAAGATCTCCTGAACTGGATATTCAAGGATACTGTCTGCAACACCATTGCCACGTACTCTTCCTTACGTTGAGAAATATGATACAGAGACGGATACTGGAGAGCTAGCGGCCTATCACCTAACCATGTATCCTCCCAAAACCTTATTGTTGAGCCGTCTCCAACATTATACTGCACCCTATGAAAGAAAGTATCCTTCACTCGCATGAGTCCCTTCCAAAAGGGTGAATCATTAGGTCTGACAGTAACCTAGGCTAGAGTTTTGGAGTGTAAATACTTGTTGCGTAGAATCTGGGCCCACATTCCTTCGGAATGCAGCGATAGTCGGTATAACCACTTACTCAACAAGCATTTATTTTTCACCTCGAGGTTTTCAATCCCAAGACCCCCCGGTCCTTCGGTCGACAAATAATATCCCATCTTGTAAGGCGATATTTTGTCTTAACCTCGTCTGATTGCCAAAAGAATCGAGATCGATAGAAGTCTAATCTCTTGCGTACCACTTTGGGTACTTCGAAAAAAGACAAGAGGAACATCGGCATGCTCGTGAGTACCGAATAATTAATACTAGCCGTCCTCCATATGACATAAGCTTACGCTTCCAGCAGCTAAGTTTCTTCTCGGATCGATCCTCGATACATTTCGATTCTTTATTAGTCAATTTCCTATGATGTATTGGAATGCCAAGATAACTAAAGGGTAGCGATCCCAGTTCACAACCGAATAGTTGCTTGTATTCTTCTTGGTCCTCTTTGGCCCTTCCAAAACAGAAAAGCTCACTTTTGTGGAAATTGATCTTCAGCCCCGATAATTGCTCGAAAAGACATAGGATGAGTTTCATGTTACGAGCTTGAGCAAGGTCATGTTCCATAAATAATATAGTGTCATCTGCATATTGTAAGATGGATACCCCCCCCCCCCCCCCCCCCCCCCCCCCCGTCCACCAAATGGGGGACTAATCCACCAATCAGCCCATTTTCCTTGGCCCGGCCTATGAGTACTGTCAACATGTCTGCCACAATATTAAACAGTATTGGGGACATTGGGTCACCCTGCCTCGGGCCCTTATGCGTTTGAAAATAATGGCCAATATCATCATTAACCTTTATTCCAACACTGCCTTTCTGGACAAAAGAATCCACCTGATTCGTCCAGGACTCATTGAAACCTTTCATGCGCATAGCTTGTTGTAAAAAAGGCCACTTGACCTTATCGTACGCCCTCTCAAAATCCACTTTGAATATCACTCCATCGAGTTTCTTTGAGTGGATTTCATGTAAGACTACTACCCCTTCTAGTATGTGTCTTCCAGGCATAAAGGCAGTTTGACTTGGTTGCACCATCGAGTGTGCCGCCTTTGTCAGCTGGTTGGTGGCCACTTTTGTAAAGATTTTGAAACTGACATTCAATAAGCATATGGGTCTGAATTGTTCGATGTGGATAGCCTCCTCCTTTTTAGGTAGAAGAGTGATCATGCCAAAATTCAAATGGAACAATTGAAGATGGCCATTAAAAAGATCATGAAACATAGGCATAAGATCATCTTTCACAATATGCCAACATTTCTTATAAAATTCTGCCGGGAACCCGTCTGGTCCCAGTGCCTTGTTTGGTTTCATTTGATCTATCGCCTTGAACACCTCCTTCTCAGTAAAAGAAGCAGACATGATCTCATTCTCCTCTGACTGCAACTGAGGGATATCAGCCCGTACACTCTCATCCAGAGTCACGGTGTTATCTTTCGGAGGACCAAACAACTGCTTGTAATAGTTGAGATATACGGCTTCAAATTCTCATGTCCAACAACCGTTGCCTCATCCTGTTCTAGCTGAATGATTTTTTTCTCCTATGCTTGCCATTCGCAATCATATCAAAAAAATTGTGTATTGTCATCCCCTTTTACCACCTTAAGAACTTTGGCACGCAATGCCCACTTCATCTCTTCTTCTCTAAGTACCGAACGTAATTTGGCCTCGGCTTCCGACTTGCAAGCTTGCTCAGTCGGGTCCAGCAAATTTGTTTCCGCCCGTATATCTAGCGTCTGAATTAACTGGAGCAACCTCTCCTTCTCTTTTTTTATAGATCCCACTCTCATTTTTAGCCCAACCCCTCAGGAATTGTCTTAGGTGTCTGATTTTGTTCTGCCAGCGTTCCATGCTAGATGTGCCATGCACTGGTTTAGCCCACTCTCTTGCCACCATCTCGATAAAATTCGCTTTTTCGAACCAACTTAATTCAAACGAGAAAATATTTTTATTACCAATATGTGTGGCGCTCCCTGAATCAACTAACATGGGTGTGTGGTCTGTGATCGCCCGTTGCATCGTGTGCACCGACACTAAGGGGTACTTCTGTTCCCATTCCACACTCGCCAGAACCCTATCGAGCTTCTCGTACGTAGGAGTAGGAAGAGAATTTGCCCAGGTAAATTGTCTTCCTGAGAGTTCAATCTCCCTATGGTTAAGACTCTCAATGATCATATTGAACATAAAAGACCACCGTCCATCAAAATGATCATTGTTCTTTTCTTCCTTCCTCCTAATGATATTAAAATCACCTCCTGCCAGAATTGGCAATCTTTCATCTCCACAAATCCGTACCAGATCTGCTAAGAACTCCGGCTTAAACTCTGGTTGAGCGGCCCCATATACTGCCACTAAGGCCCAACGGAACCCATCCAATTTGGACCTAACCCTGGACTTCACCGTATATTCTCCTCTTACTACATTTATAATCTCAAGGGTTTCACATTTCACTCCCAAGAGGATCCCACCGGATCTCCCTCTTGGCGGAAGGCAGTGCCAATCAAAGGCCACTCCCTCTGTAAGTGAGCCTAAGAATTGTGGCGTGAAGTTATCTCTACCCGTCTCCAGAAGAGCGATAAACTCTAGTTTATCCTCTAAAGTTGTTTCTGCAAGGAACCGTTGCTTACCCAAGTCTGCCAGACCTCTGCTATTCCAAAAGATCCCTTTCATAAATCATCATGAATTTTTTTCTTGATTTTCACTCTCGCACTCCTACGGACCGCCGGCGCTGGATAGACCTTCCTCTTCCACGGTCGTTTAGGTTTTTTCAATCCCGGCTTGTCCGCATCAGGAGCCATTACTTCCGGTGACCCCCCCCCCACATTCGTAAATGCCTCGCTTGGCAGCGTAGTATCTACCTCTCCTGCCTCCTCATCGACCTCCGATGCAGGCATCATCTCATCACAAAAATTCACTAGTATGGGGACACTCAAGCTATGAATCTCGGCATCAGACATAGGTTTAACCGCCGCTAACTGACGAATCAACTCAGAGGCTCTTTCAGCCTCTAGGTCTAAGATGTCATTAACTGAATTAACAATTTCGACCCCATTTGCCCATAGCGAGATTCCTATGTCATGTGCTCTACTCATAATCTCATGTTCAGAAAAGTGCAAAATAGAGCAATGCTTATTAACCGACATACCTGTCTGGGCCTCGACGTCCCTAAGCTTGGCGGCTCTCATCGCGCGCCCAAGCTGAAAGTCATCGGCGTCCGGTTGACCCTTGACCCTAGCACCGACACGCCTGCCAGAAAGTGTCGGGTCCGGGTGGCCGCCGAACGCGATCACCTCCTCGGTGGACCGCGAGCCCTGCAAGACCTCCTCGGTGGATCGCGAGCCCTGCATCGCCTCTGCAGGGCCGTCTGTCGTGCCGTTACCACGGGAGTGGGGAGTCAGTGACCTGGCGCCTCCAGGACCCCCTCCCCCCTGCAAGACCCAAGATCGGCCAGCGCCCACCTGACGGGGCTGGTGAAGATCGCACCCGAGGTGATCCCACTGCCGAGTCCAGAGCCACCTGCCCTGGAACTGCCAACGGCGAAGACCCCTCAGGCACCCCCCCCCCCTGTGATATGCGGGCGCAAACTAGGACTCGGGACACGCTTGTGCCACAAGTCCATGTGCGCGGGACGACTCGTCATCAACCTGCGTCGGAGTCAAGCAAGCACGGGCCCCCGACGCACTGTCGTCCACCTGCTGATCCATCACCGGTAGTGACACCGCCATGTGTTCCTGCCTAGCCGCTGTCATGCACGTCGGAGTCGAGACACGCGCCACTCCTGGCAAGGTCGGTCCACACTATGGCGAAAAGATACGAAGCTCTGTCGGAATGGGTGGCAAAACGTGCTCAGCAGGCTCATCACTATCGACACGGTCACTCCACAGTCGAGGCGGTGCGGAGTTCGGCGTCCCAAAGGACCCAAACCTCAGAGTCTGAACTGGTGTGTACGTAGCCGGCATTGAGCCCCTTTCCGTCACCTGCGGAACGGGTCGACTTGCGGCCATATCTGAACCCTTACTTGATTACCAGTATCATCATCTTTATCGGACATGTCTACATCACCTCCACCTAGTACTGCTTCCTGAAACATCTCAGCGTCTTCTAATTCAATATCTAAGTTGTAAATCATTCCTCCATGCGTCCACGGAACCACATCAGGAATATGCTCAATCGATCGAACACTGACAAGTAACCTGGCCACACCATGAGTCCGAGTAAACGGCATACCCACTTGCTCGGTTTTTTCGATCAAAGATCCAAGACTGCAGACCACCCTAGCATCACCGAGAGGCTTGGAGGGCGCCCCCAAAAAATGCACCCAGACTTAAGACATTGGTGTGCCTTTGGGTTCTGTTTGCTTCCAAGCATCAAATTCAAGAATACAATCGGTACCCGGCACACGAGCTATACCAAACTTAAGCAATTTCTTCGGCTCTTCCACTGACGGGAAATCCACCTTGTATAGATTATCATCCAATCGAATAAGCTCCCAACGAGAATCCCCGGGAGCAAGCTCGTTCAGGCGCTGCATAACTCGTGCCTTAGATACGTATCCCTTCGTTACCTTGACCAGCCCTGTAGTCAAGTTGCGTGGTGAGTCCGGGATTACGGCGGCGCGGGTGACTCAAAGAACATCAATTCCTCGCAACACACGCCATACATGGTCACCGTCGGTAGGGGAAGCATCAACACAGGACACACACCCGAATCATGAGCAAGTTTTGCACATGTGCCACACAACTCTGTGGTACACTCAGCAATAAAATGCCCTTGCTCACCGCAACAGTAACAAATCATCTTTTCTTTCCTGCGCGCCCATTTAGCAGCCCGCTCACCATCCTTATCCGAAAGTCCGTCAGAACCAGGCTCCCGACTCTTGGCCCCATCCTGCGAGGGCAATGGGACCTTGGTAGAAGCCAGTGCAGTAACCACAGCCATGGCCTCACCTGATACCGCAGCAGACTGCTCGTTCATAGATTCCGACGACTTGCCCACATCATGCACCTCATCTTCCACCGTGACGGTCGTAGCCAGTGCCGGTGGAGGAGGGGGGCGATGTCTGTAGTGAGACGGACGCCTCACCCCGCCCCGACCACCATGATAGCCCCGGTAGCCGCCTCGGGAACGATAGTCTGGCCCAGACGCCCCTTCCATAATATTTCCCGGCAGCGCGAAAAACGGCCTCACCTCGGAGCCGTCACTTTGCCACGCGTATCCACGCCCGCCCCCGGTCAAAGACGATCCTCGGTGTTGTCCATCACCGTAGGCGTTGAATCCATCATCGCCCCACCGGCCTCGAGGGGGCGCACGCGTGACCTGCGCCGAGGTATCCGCGGCCCGTCCCCTCGCAACACCTTCAGCCGGGCGGCGATCTCCATCCACTCCGCGACCAGCAGCGGCAACAGGTCCGGCCCCCGCGCGGTCCCCGTCGGACGCGGCGCCTGTCCCGTTGGATGAGCCCGCGCCGTTGTGAGCTGCGGCTGTTGTCCGGTCTTTTGTGGCGGCAGAGCTGGCCTAGGGTTAGCCTGAGGCGGCTCCCTAGGGTTAGGACCCGGAGGAGCAGACCGGTTGGGCGGGGGCGGTTGCTTCTGTTGGGGGGGCGGAGCGGCCTTGTGCGGTGGCGGCTGTCCTTGCCCTTGCCCTGCCATGCCTGCGAACTGGGAGCGGCGCAATGGTGGAATTCTGACGGCGCGCCCCTGCGATGCAAAAGGGAATCCACGACGAGCAACTCTACGTCCCTGCGATAACAATCCTGCATGCAACAAGCCTCCCGACAGCTCCTCATGCAGCCCAATGGGCCCAGGATCCACCGACATCATCCGGGCCGTGCTCTGGGCCTCATACCCAGCCCGATTCAGGCAATACTCGGCCGAAACATGCTCAGGCCCATCAATACCAAGCAGAAGATTCAAATGCACCGACCGCGACGCCCGAATCGCCCTCAGATCGGCGGCCGTCGGCGGTGGTTGAACTACTGCCGGACCTCGTTGCTTTTTCTTCCGCGTAACCCTCGTCCATCCCTCCGAGGAGAGATAATCTGACAAAGTGTGAGGCGCCAAATTTACCTTGGGTAGAGGTCCTTTCCATGGCTTGATCTTCATCGACGAGGGTTTACCGAGTTCCTTCGATCTTTGATGCAAAACCTTCCTGTCCTGGAGCCTCTTGGCCGGATCGAGCACCAAGCCCGCTTCATACTGATGCATGGATAACGATGTCCCAAGACGCGCCCACCCTCATCTTCTTCGTCTTCGTCTTCATTGTCCGCGAGCACCCAAAACCTTCCTCTGATGTTCGGCTTGATTTTTTGTCTAAAAAGACCACCTGTCAAACGTAATTGACAAAAAAGACTATCCCTGGGTCACATTGACAAAACAGACCAGCTTGAACGTGGCGGCAGGCGCGGCAGCCAACACGTGGCGCCTGCCGCCTCGCGCGGAGGCGGCAGCCCCTGCCGCCACAGGCCCGGGCGGCAGGTGGCCAGCCACAGCATTCGGCGAACACAGCTGACGCGCGACAGAACGGAGTACTACTGCATCCGTGGGATTCCCTCGAATACGTGCATGCAGCGAAGTACTCTTTCTCTCTGTTTATTACTCTCTCTCTCTTGTCTCTTGCATGCATGCAGCCCATTATTAGTTTTTTACTACTCCCTCCATTCCAAAATATAATGCGCCCGCTCTTTCCAAGGTTCAACTTTAACCATAAATTTAATCAATGAGACCAACTGCGGCGGAAGAAAAAATTATATAATTGAAAACTTCTTTCGAATACGAATTCACTGATATAATTTTTGCTCCCGCCGCAATCGGTCTTGATAGTTAAATTTACGGTCAAAGTTGAAGCACGGGGATAGAGGAAGCACTACATTATGCAATGGAGGGAGTAGCTCTCTCTCCCTTGCATGCAGGCGCAGCGTGCACAGGAATGCATCTCGCGTGGAGGACCAAAGGAGCAGTGGTGCCGCCACACCAGGAGGCGGCAGGGCCCAGCTGCCCAGCTTCTGTTCCGTCGCGTGCCGGCCGCGTTTGCTGAATCCTGTGGTGGGCAACTAGCCGCCTGGCCGCGTTTGCTGAATCCTGTGGTTGGCAACCAGCCGCCTGGGCCTGTGGCGGCAGGGGCTGCCGCCTTCGCATGTGGCGGCAGGCACCACGTGTTGGCCGCCACGCCTGCCGCCACGGTCAAGGGGTCTTTTCTGTCAATTTTATTCAAAAGGGGTCTTTTCTAGCAATTTTGTTGGTCAGGTAATCCTTTTCAATAAAAAATCGTTCGGCTTAGGTACTATACTCTCGAAGTCCGACGTGAGATCAACACATTCAATCGGCTCCTCCTCGAGCAAACTCTCCTGCACACAATCACGAACGGTAATTTGAAAATAATCAATAGTAAAACACGCACCTGCGTGGATCCGTTCATCCACATCCAAATAGCAGCTCGCGAGAATGTCATGATCTCGATCTCGGATCGTCATCCATCTTGAGGCCGCATGATAGTAGATGAATCCGTCCCTCCCTGATCCGATCTTCTGGCCATCGTCAAACTGAACTTTTCATCTCGCTGGATGCAAATGAGGATCATCTTGATCCAGATCCGCATCAGAACCTGATTCAGCCGGCCCCCCCTGAGCTGGACCAGGCGATGGCGGTGCCAGCACCAGCTGCGGTGGATCGGGTTGTGCCTGTGCGGCCTCCCACACCGGCGGCGGCGGTGGTTCTGTTGGTGGCGGAGACGACGGCGGCGGGGTCGCCCCGCTATCGCCCTCACCCTCTCTTTCAATCTCCTGCCTCACTTTCAACTTGCAATGTTGTGAACTTGTTTCATGAAGAAAGGGCATCACCAAGCTGGCAAGTAGCACACTTTTAAATTCAATGTCAGGGGATCGTAGGTCCGTGGAAGATCTGTCGGTAGTATGCAGCAAGTGTGCTCTGATTACCCTTTTTTACACGTACTTGAATGATCGATCGGAGAACATGTCCCTGTCTGTCGTCGATTGGGGTCATTAAGGAAGATCACGCTTTAAACGGTATACTATACTTCTATATAATCTCCGGGAGGATTGGGGTCATCAAGCTTTTGGAGCAGCAACGTTGCAAAACAGAGGAGGATTATATGCACTTGAGAGGAACTGCGACGTTCAATTTGTGCAAGCTCTATATTTAAAAAGAGTTATATACTCACCATTATGTTGCATGATTCTACGACTTTAAGATCCTAACCAATCACTCTGATTCTACGATTTTTATTTGTGTAACCTAAGTTTTTACGATTATGATAGTTAAGATTCTACGATTTGTGATTCTATCATTGAAGTTCCAACATGATTACCCCCGTTCCGATGGTGCGTCTAGCATCGTCGAAGGGCGTGCGGAGGTTTGTCTCCGTCGGATCTTGTGGGATTCGATCGGTGTTGGTCTTCAGTGAATCTATTTGGATCCGTTCTTCGTTCGTCTTCGTTTAATTGTTTACATGTTTGGTTCTCCTGATCTACGACTTTCTTCATCGGCGATGGCTGCTACTCTGGTGCACTGGTCCTATGGGGCCTTAGCACGACGACTTCCCGGCTGTCTACTACAACAAGTTTGCCCGACTCCGATGATGGAGGGGCATAGTTGTAATTTTTATTATCTCTGTTGTTCTTTGTACTGCCATGATTGAAGATGGATAGATTGAAAGTTTCTTGCAAAAAAAAAATATCGGTACCAAAATGTTATGTGCATTAACCAACTTAACCGTGACTAGCCTCCTTGTGCACTGGAGATGACAAAAACATGTTCCATTAGCCTCCTTTTGCGCCAGAGATGAAAATACATGTTACTCTGTTTATATCTCAGAGATGTGAAAAGCCATGGATTGCTGTTCTTGTCTTGTTTTTGTTTTTATTATGCAGTAGCAAAACACACACTTTGTTTCTTTTAGTGCAAGCTGGGGGATGCCCTTGCTGATGAAACCACAAGGCTTGCGGAAAAAATTTATGAAGTAACTCATCATGATCACAAATTCACAATGCCAGCCATCATAACTCAGAGCCCATAAAATTGAGATAACATACTAGCAGTATGGACCCAGACTGCCTGGGTCCAGACTGCCTGGGTCCAATGCATGCTGATTTTTTTGAAAAATTAAAAATTCAAACTTTTCAATTTAAAAAATATCTGAAAAAATTGTACAAGTAAACTAGGATGTTATGTGTATGTGTGTAAAATGTCGGGATGAAATACCTTGAAATGATTGTACAAAAAGACAGATTCATGGCCTACGAGGATGAATAGTATCATGTATTAAAAAGCTCGAGATTTGTCTATTTTGCACAACCGTCGTTTCAACGTATTTCGTCCTGAAAATTTACACACTTGTGCATTATGACTCCATGTATATCTTTATTTTCTTCAGAAATTTTTTTAATGTAAAAAATATGGAATTTGATGAAATTTGATTTTTTTTTTCAAAAACTGGCTTCCATGAGCTCAGCCTCCAAAAAGGATTTTCGATTATACCGACATATTATCACTAGTAGAAAAAGGATCAAATGTGAAGCACGTTAGTGCCGGTTTGAATTTGAGCCGGCACTAATGTGACCATTAGTGTCGGTTCCAACGGCTAGGCGGGCGGGCATCATTAGTACCGGTTCGTGGGCAACCTTTAGTACCGGTTCATGCCATGAACCGGTACTAATGAGGCTGTGTCAGGCTATGGTCAGGCCGGGGCCCCCACGAAGACCTTTAGTACCGGTTCATGCCATGAACCGGTACTAGAGTTTCTTTGTAAGCTGATTTTTAATCCCACCTCGCCAAGAGAGAGGCAGTATGAGCGGTTTATAAGCCGTGAGTGCACAGACAATGACGAAGAGTTGCAATGCTCACCTGCATGTTGATTAGCTTCAAGCCTTGCGGAATAGCATAGATTGCACTGAGCTATGTGCAGTGCAGTCTACACTATTCCGAATGGCTTGAAGCAAATTAACCAACATTGCACCTCTTTTTTATTTTTAATAACTTATTTAAACTCCGGACTTCTTTTGTGTTCAGTATGCAGCATTCAAAGCGACGTCATCAATTTCCAATATGTTCTGACATCATTTGTTGTTTTTCGGTCATTTACCTAATTGTTTAGAGAGCTAAATGACCGTGAAATTGAAAATCACTACAAAATGAATCCTGAAAATGTTGAAACTTGGCATGGTATTATCATATCACCCGCATAACATGCGCGAAAGAGTAGAGAGGGTCACGGTAAAAACTGGACGCACTTCGTGTACAAACTGGACAAACTCTTTCGGAGTATCAGGGTTTCGGATAAGAACTCATCTGTTACACGGCCACTTCAATGTTTTTTAAACTTATTTGAACTCCGGACTTTTTTTGTGTTCAGTATGCAGCATTCAAAGTGATGTCATCAATTTCCAACATGTTCTGACATCATTTATTATTTTTCGGTCATTTACCTAATTGTTTAGAGAGCTAAATGACCGTGAAATTGAAAATCACTACAAAATGAATCCTCAAAATGTTGAAACTTGGCATGGTATCATCATATCACCCGCATAGCATGTGCGAAAGTGTAGAGAGGGTCACGACAAAAACTGGACGCACTTCGTGTACAAACTGAAAATAGAAGAAAATAAATAGAAGAAAAGAAATAATGCAGAAAAGAAAAAAACTATACAAAAAATTACTCAAAAATAAATAGAAGAAAATAAATAATGCAGAAAAGAAAAAACTATATAAAAAATTACTCAAAAATAAATAGAAGAAAATAAATAATGCAGAAAAGATAAAATTATATAAAAAATTACTCAAAAATAAATAGAAGAAAATAAATAATGCAGAAAAGAAAAAACTATATAAAAAATTTGTTGGCGCGCTGCCCAGTGGGCCTGCCACACCTAGGGTGTGCAAATGCAGGTTCAGAAGGGTCAGCAGGCTGACAGGGCAGCGCGCCCTAGTTAATTAGGCCCAGAAGCCTGCTATATAGAGAAGCTTGAAGAAGCAGCCGCGGCTGGGTTTATAAACCAGTGCGGCTGCCCTTCGCTCGGCGAGGTGGGACTAAACATTGTGCACTGTGGGTGGCAGCGCACCACCTTTAGTACTGGTTGGTGGCTACAACCGATACTAAAGGGGGAGGGTCTTTAGTACCGGTTCGTGGCACGAACCGATACTAAAGGGGCCGTTTCCCGCCCCTTGGCTTGACGAAAATTGGCCTTTAGTACCTATTGGTGGCTCCAACCGGCATTAAAGACCCCTCCTATATATATGGAAGCTACGAAAAAATTAGTTCATCGACCACCAGTAGTTCTTCTCGATCCAAACTTCTTCGCCGCGCCCGTCGCCCCATCGCGCGCCGCCCTCGCCGCCCCCGCCGCCCGTCGCCGTCACCGCCTGGCCCGTCGCCCCCGTACGTCGCCGCCGCCTCTCGCCCGCTGTGCCCGTCCCCTCGTCGTCGCCCGCCGCCGCCCGTACGCCGCCGCCCCCCGGTCGTACGTACACACACACACAAACACACAGAGACACACACACACACACACACACCACACACACACACACACACACACCACACACACACACATACACACACACACACACACATTGTTTTTACTTATTTTTTATTTTCTGTTGTTTAGATTAATGTTAGATAAATTACGTAGATAATAATGTTAGAATGTTAATGGTTAGATGAATTATATGGAAAAGATGTTAAATATTAATGTCAAATATATTTTACATGAATTAGAACAAGTTGAACTAGTTGAATTAGTATAGCTAGATATTAATTAGGTATATATATGAGATTATTTGAACTAGTTGAATTAATATAACTAGTTTATTTTTAGTATGAAAATTAATAGAACAAGTTTATTTTTAGTAAGAAACTTTAGGTATATGAGATTTGATGATCTAATCAAAATATTACTATATAGAACTACCTACTTTATTTTAGTAAGAAATTAATAGAACTAGTTTATTTTTAGTAAATGCTTAGTTGAATTAATAGAACTAGTTTATTTAGTTGAATTAATAGAACTAGTAAGTGTTTAATGTTTCACCTATATATGAACATAAATGTTAGATATTAGATGTAAATTATATGTTAGATATATATTTAATTTAGTTATATGAGATTTCATTATCTAATTAATTAGTTAAACTAGTTAGTTGAATTGGTTCAATTAATTAGGTATATTCTTCGTAAGTGCTTAGTTGAACTAGTTGAATTAACAGAATTAATTGAATTAATAGAACTAATAAGTGTTTAATGTTTCACCTATGAACATAGGAATGTCGTCTGACGACGAACACGATTTCATTATGTGCGAATACTGCGAAGACCAGCGAGGCCTGTGCGGCCAAAATTTTCTAGTTGATGATAGACGCTCCAGCATCAAGCTGGATGATAACTTCGAAATGGATACAGTAAGTCACAACGACAAGTCTTTTTTCGTAATTAAGCATGACTTATGCTTCATTTTGCTTCACCTTTTAATTTTAATTTTTTACTATTCTACTAGCGTATCCTCTGCCATGCAAGAATTTTTGTCTTGGATAAGATAGGTTTCAGTCCTAACGAAACTATGGAGGTAAAAAGAGTTTACTTAAAGACCGAGCATGGTTATACCTTCAACGTCAAATTATACAATGCAGACACATACACCTATTTTGAATGCAAAACTTGGCAAGCACTATGCAAGGCTTATGCATTTGAGCCTGATATGGTTATCACCTTTGATATTCGTCCGAAAGATGATATTGAAGATAATAGAGACATCTGGGTCGATGTGCAGACGCCTCCAGTTCTACCATTATGTGAGTTTCTCGACCATATTTATGTTTTCGATATGGGATTATTTGAACCAGTTGAATAATTAATAGATCTCAATTAATATTGACAGCTTACTTCCAATCAAGCAAACATGTTCGGCGCTTGGTAGACAGGACCATCCACTGTCCCGGGGCTGAACTAAACTGCGAGAGGAGACAAGTCATTATGTTTCATGGCTTGAGGATCTTGATGCTGTCAAGACAAATTTCTTTTCTACACTTAGAAATATTAGTACTCAAAAGGTGCGACCAATAGTGTTCGTACTGAATTACGGTCACATATATTTAGGAAATATGGTAAGATTTCTACTATTTCTCCTCAGTACATCTTTTGCATACATTATTTTTTTAAGCTAAACTTCATTGCTAAGTATGTTACTATACGATGTTCTTCAACAGGGACTCCCGATGAATGTTGTGCCTGATTGGATCGAGATTAAAGGTACCATGAATATTGTTAGCTTACGGCCAAGATATCCTACAATGCACTTTAGTGCATTCAGAATTTCTAATAGCGAGGAATGCTTAATAGTAAAAGACTGGAGCAAAATTATGAACGATCATAGAGAAGTACTAGGGGGCAGCAATCAGAAGCGCAACCCACGATTAGGAGACAGGTTCATCTGCATGCTCCAATTTGATGAATCAGCAAAGCTATACATTTTCTATGCTATTTTACCTGAGAGAGAGCAGCAGGAGTGATTAATTAGCTAGTTCATGCTCTTAGTACTTGTCCTCTCATGTCCGTGTTCTTCGTCCTGAACTTAATCTCAAAGAGTGATTTGCTTTTGTGGTGTTATGAACGCTTATAATATCATTACCATGTTGAACTCGATGATATCTTTGCTATGAAAACCGTTGGTGATGATATATATGATGCAACAGTTTTTATATTAATTAATATGATGATGATGATGATGATGATGAGTTATTATATCATTTATGAAAGAAATTGCATATTAGTTTCAACTGGATGGATTCTAGTTAAGTGATCAAGTATATATGCCATATGCATATTACCTCGATCACTTAAGTAGGTGATCAAGTATATATAATATGGATATGACATATACTTGATGACTTAGCTAGGATCCACATGCATCCAGTCAAACTAATCACCTGATGATTTAACAACTCATTATGATGTAAAACAATCACTAAATTAAATTGAAAACAAAAAATTAAAGTAAAAATAAAAAATAAAACCAAAACACAACAAAACATTTAGTACCGGTTGGTGTTACCAACCGGTACTAATGTCCTACGCGCCCACGGAGCTGGCTCGTGCCACGTGTTTGCCCTTTAGCACCGGTTCGTGCTGAACCGGTACTAAAGGGGGGGGGGCCTTTAGTGCCTACAATTTAGTGCCGGTTACTGAACCGGCACTAAAGCCCCTTATGAACCGGTGCTATTGCCCGGTTCTGCACTAGTGTATAGTCATCCGGGAGAGAACAAAATGAGTTGGCTCACTGAAATTTACAACGACCATGAAGACCTTCAATACAAAATATCTATGAAGACCTTCAATACAAAATGAGTATGGGCCAAGTTGAACAAAAGCACTTCACATGTACCATAAACGACCAATATTTATGAAGACCTTCAATACAAAATATCTCATGCATTGAACTAGGATAAATGTTTCTTTCCACCACAACATGAGGGGCCAAAATGGCTAACAATGCCTACATATATCACGACCAAGCGAATGATGCATTCTCTTCATGCTTCACAAATAATTTCAATGCATTTCGCCCATACAACAACTGCTCGAGCAACAATGATGCAAGGGAAGCAGAGAGTTATCTTAAGAATAGGAGATACCGGGAAAATAATACTTATGTTGGCTGAGTTTGTGGTGCAATCAGATCGCCAATAGCGTGAATATTTCCCAATGCACATGAGTACCTAATTGAAATTTAGGCTTTATGGTCTATCCCCTATTCCTCTGCGCTTTTCCGTGGTGTCGCTCACAATATACACATCTGAGACTAGGGGGTAGGGACCTTCTTATATTGTCTTTCCAAAAAGTCCACCTCTTATACAGATAAGATTCCTAGTCTTTTTCACTAGTTTCCGGGATAGAGTCCAGGTCAAATTTCCGACCGCAATAAAATTTGTATGTTAATGGATTTTACCCTTGATGTCTCAGGAGCACGCGTTTGTGAGCAACATGCCATAATAAACTGTAAATTCCTCTAACTATGTAGATCAACATTAGGGATGTAATCTAACTGTACGATCTACCTCCTTCCAATCATCAGCGTACCCGGATAGTCCAATATAAATAGTATATTATATTACACTAATAATCGACCAGCTTCCTTAAGCATATAATACTTAAGTACGTGCAGCACGTAATAATTCCATTGTAAACATGTAAAGCAATTTCATGTATAAATACATGTAAAATTCCATAATGAGGTTTTTCGAATATTAGTAATTTAAAGTGATTTGAATATAGTTGCAGGACACATAATTCCAACATCTCCCACTTGTCCAAAATGATCATTCAAATATTCGCAAATTCATGGCCTTAATATGCTTACCAAATACCTCACGACTAATAGGCTTACTCAAGAGTCGGCTATCATATTAACTCTATGTTGAAAACCAAAACACACAAAAAAATTGATACTATTCCTCAATATCTTTTCTTGTTGTGACACTTAAGATCACTAGAGACCTTAGTTTCCGCCTAATTATTCCAGCATAGTTGTCCTTGGCACCTCGGGTATTATTTCCTCGAGTAATTCCACCTTTATAGGCACCTCCAGTATTACTTACTCAAGTAAAATTCTGCACCATTTATTTGTCATCACATATACCAATAATAAGAATAATGCCATATCGAGTCAAAAGATGATAACCATGTTGAATGTAATTTTCAAAACCACATAAATATCAAATCCAATCAATAAATGAAGTTCCGTAAGTAACATGTTTGAATGAAATTCCTGACTTTGGTCAGTGAACTTGCACAATATTAGTACTACAAAAAAATTGAATATGCGGATTTGATGTTGTTGACCATATGTGTGACCAAGTGTCATTAGTTTGATGTTGTGGTTGAAGCAGTGTCTGGTGATTTGGAGCACATTTCTCATCTGAATCGGTCTCTTATGCCACTCCAGCATCCCATTCTTTTTCCTTATGGTGATGAAGGATTTCATGTCGGCATACCTTATGAGGATACTCGACCGGCCCGTCAGCGAGCTCGCCGGCAATCTTCTTCTGCAGCTCCTTCTAAACAAAAGAAAGTTTCTATGTTGGAATACTATTCATATTATTTCCACTAGTAAAAGGGCCCGTGCATTGCAACGGGTTATACATATTTATCTCCCTCAAGTGCTCCATGTAGCCATGTTGATTCTTTCAATCTTCTCGAGCTACTGCACAGTGTTGAAGCTTAGATGTTTACCCTAAATGGAACACTCAGATTGTCAGTGGACAAGTTTAAGGAGCAAAGCTCATCGAAAATCAACCAAAACATTACAAGATAATTGAAAACACTCAAATTATGACACATATTTATCTGAAATATATGAGTGAATTCCGTTTTTTACCCTTTATTTTAACATTTTTGACACTAATTACCCATTTAGCGAGATTTCATTCATTTTACCGCATTTAGCAAAAGTGTTGCCACAATTTACCCTGTTTAAAATTGTGTGAGCATTCTGACCTGTGCCGCATAGAGCATAACTTCTCCCGACCGGCTCGGCACAATGGAGGTCACTCACATCACGTCCAACGCACAACGCCCGAGTCGGCCGCGCGCCATGCTCACCTCCAGTCGCTTCTAGCTTGTGTCGCCTGCCCCAATCGATTGCATTGCCTGTCCAGGCTTCCGACCGAATGCACCCGTCAGGCTCGCTCGAACCTAGTGTTAGATATTGTCAGGCATCGGCGATGGCGACACCGACCGGTGGATTCTCATGGCTCCATCAAGCTCCCCGACATCGGGCTAGGCACGTCCATTTACGTGAACCGCTGCACTGAATCTTCTTCTTGCTTTGGTGACATCAGGACCAAACGTGCAAGCAACTAGACAAGGAAGCTAGCACAGATGGATTGATGAACAATGCCACATGCGCATGCACGCGTAGGTGAACCTGGGCTTTGCATTAGCGCTACATCCGATCGGTCGATCACGATGCCGTCGGCAGAACACCGCGTACCTTGGCGATCGATGGAAGAAACTCTGATCGATAGATTGCAACAGGCTATAGTCTCGAGCCTCACATTTCTTTCTTGCTTTGATCTGGTGATATTAGAACGTGGTGTACAAAGATATATATAGCACCTAGCCCTAGCCAAACTAAGCCTACACGTATCCCATGTGAAGACTGCCTCCTGCCCTAGTCGGACATGGACATCGTGATTTATTCCAATAACCATCAGGCTGTGCTCAGTTGATGGCGGGTCTGTAACGACGGTGCGATCATATCGGGCCTGGCCGGTCGGGAGAAGTTAGGAGGACCGGTTCAACAAGGAGAAAAATAGATAGGAAAAAATCGTCGATGTGGCATTGCTAGCTAGACCTGACAATTTGGACCCGCCAGTCAGAACAGATACAAAATTTTACACAGGGTAAATTGTGGCAACACTTTTGCTAAATGGGATAAAACGGATGAAATCCTGCTAAATGGGGTAATTAGTGACAAAAATATTAAGATAGGGGGTAAAAACTGGAATTCATTCGAAATATATTGATACATATATATGTAGGGGTTCGCGTCCGTGTACCCTTGGGTTTCTGGCTACGGAGGAGGAATCCGGCGCTGGCGGTAACGGCGACCATTACGGGCACCGTTGTCTCCATGCTCTAGCCCTGCAGGAACTCCATCATTGGGGTGTGTCCCTCCTCCTTGTGGATTCCCATACTGGCCACGAGATTGTAGACAGCAATACATTCATGGCACAAGTATGAACATGGTTGTAATTAGTGATATCAAAAGAAAATCTAAAGAAAATTGTTTTGTACAAGTGTATCTCGTGCATCCCCAAATTCACAAATACACAAATACTTTTTTATTCCGGTTTGAAGGCGTAGTTGCATGGCTTGTTCCCACAACTCTAATTCTTAAAATCCCCAATTGTTCACTAATTAACCACAACACAGTTACACAAAGCTACAAACAGGAATAGAATTTCTGTCCTTCATCAACCTAGATTATCCAGAAAATAGGATTTTGGATTATATGAGAACTGCTCAAATAAATTCAGTATACAGCTATACGCAGCATCGGTTGTGGCTAGAGATCGTGCGAACGTTTGCAGTTCTCGTCATCTGACGGGGTGATGGCCTTCACTACTTAAACGCCAGCAGACGATCGGTTTGTTAGGATAATCATGACTTTGAGTTCGTCTTGAGTCAGTTGGTTAGCACGGAGGTTAGTTAGCTGCATGCACGGAGGTTGCAGCCGGGCAAGTCAAGTTGGGTTGTGCGTGCGCTGGCCGTGTTGAGTGGCACGGTCGTAGCTCGCTGGCTTGGTGTGTGCGTGGGCAGAGGAATCAGTTGGGCTGGCTGCGTTGAGTGCTGTGGAGTAACGTGATTGTATTAGCAAATATATATTAGACTAGGAAATATTCGGATTTGTCTTGTACTTCAAGTAGATTATGACTTCTATATATATACTCATGAGGCTCAAGCAATACAACAGCTATTCCATCAATCCTTTCTCTCCCTTCTAACATAGTATCAGTTTTCGGGTTTTAAACCCTAGCCGCCCGTCGCTTCCGCTTCGCGCGCCGCGCTCGGCCTTCATGACCGTCGCCGGGGGCCGCGCCGCCCGTACCTAGGGTGCGTCCACCGGCTGTGTTGGCTGGCTGCCTTAGAGAGTCTTTTTCCTGTGCCTTTGCTCCAGGGTTTTTCGCTCTCTCGCCGGTCGTTTTGATCGGCGTTTTTTCTTTTTAGTTTTCCGATCTAATCTTGATCGGTTTGCATCGCCCACTGCTGCTGTCGACCCCGTGCGCCTCTACTCTGACCCCGGCATAACCAGCCGGCCTCTCCTCCAATCCGGCGGCCACGCGCGCCGAGGCGGCCTGTCAGGGCTAGCCGCCGTCCGCGCGTCGGTCCGCCCGTCGCCCTGTGCCGGCCGTCACCGCCCTGCTCCAACCGGGACACCTGCGTCGCCCCGACCCGGTGGCCTCGCGCCATGCGACGGCCAATCATAGCCCGCCCATCGATCCACATTACCCACCTCCGCCACGTCTGCACGGCGGCCCGGCGGTCTACCTCGCCGGCCTCGTTCTTGGCTGCGTCGGGACGGCTCCGTCAGGCTCGTTGGCTGCCTCAACTCGGGCGCCGCTGCTCCGTTGGACGCTCGGGCCTCGCTGCTCGGGCGCCAGCGCTGCTTTGGCAGCCCAGGTGCCGGTGCTGACAAGCTCGTCCGTACGACGTCCCACGCCGTCCGTCATCGCCGGCCTCATCGCGGACTCCGCCGCCACCCTGCCTCCACCGAGCGATGTCCCCGACCTCGCGCGCGATCGGCTTGATCACCCGCTTGCTGCCGCGATCCGCCTCATCTATGACGCGCGACCGACCTGGCCTGTCGGTTACACGGGCCTCCGCAGGTCCCGTGAAGATCGTCCCGAGTACCGCACGCCTCTCCGCCGATCGAGCATCGGACTGCCGCTGTGCCGCCCCGTCGTGCCGCAGCACCGCCGCCCCATGGTTCTCCTCGCGGCTGCATCGACTCGTGCATCGCCGCTATGTCGCCCCTTCAGGTCGTAGCGCCGCGATACGTGGTCCCCGTCGCTGCCCCGAGGCCGTCCCCGCGGTTGCACCGACTCGCGAACCGCAGTTGCGTCGCCCCTTCCGGCCACAGCGTTGCGGCCCGCGATCCCCGCGGCTGCCCCGAGGTCTTCCCGCCGTCAGCCCGACCAGCCTGCCGCCGCTGCGTCGCCCCTTCGGGCCATAGCGCCGCGGCCCGTGGTCCACTCCGCCGTCACCGCGCGTCGACCTCCCATGGTATGCGCTGCGACGTCTCCTTTGGCGCGGGAACGCCACCGTCTGCGCCGGTCTTCGTCACGCTGTCAGGATTCTTCGCCTACTTCGAGCACCGCCGCCGCACTCCTAACCTAGCCGCCGCAGGCGCCGTCAAGCTGCCGCCTCTCTTCTTTGGCTGCCGCCGCCGCTACCTCTGTAGCCGCCACGGCGGACTGTACCCCCCTTCGTCTTCGTCCAACACCAGTTCGTCGCCAGCGTCGCCGTCATCTACCCCGACCGCTTCATCTACTCCGACAACCGCGGGCGAGATTGGCCCCGTGCCGATTGGCGCCGCAACCGTCATTGAGTCCTTCTCTGCTTGCCTCTCCGACCTCTTCGACATGGCGTACAGCTCATGCAGGTCCCCGTCTACGCATGCCCGGTGCTGGCAACACCGTTGCGTGCCTTCGTCCACGACGTGTCCCCGGGCCTGGCAAGCCTGGTGCGGCACTTCGTCAACTTTGTCTTCGACCGTCTACGCATGCCCGCTGCTGGCAACACCGACGCGTGCCTTCGTCTACGACATGTCCCCGGGTTTGGCAACCCCGATGCGACGCCTCGTCAACATCGTCTTCTCCCCAGCGCACCACTACTTCAACACCACTGCGCCCATGCTAACTCGACGCCCCCTTGCGCCCGCGGCTCCACGGCGACTTACTCGACACCGGCTACCCCGACTCGACTTCGACCACGGCATTCTTCGCACGGCTCCCTCGACCATGGCTCCACCACCCACGCTTTCGGCTACCTCAACAACGACACAAATTAGGGCTACCGCCTTGCTTGAGCAACCTCGTCAGTTGCCACTCCAGCCACGACTCCGCGATGCATCGACCGTTACAACTGTGGGGGGGGGGGTGTCCGTCGGCTTGCCTTCGGATTCTTCTCCAGTCTCACCGTCTATGTCGCTATCGTTGTGACTGCGGGGGGGGGGGCGTGTGTGTTGATTAACATGATTGTATGAGGAAATATAGGTTAGACTAGGAAATATTCTGACTTGCCTTGTACTCCAAGTAGATCATGTACTCCTATATATATGCCCACGAGGCTCAAGCATATTGAATTCATGCTCCAGCCAACTCATCCAAAAGTCCGAACTGATGGAGAGAGATGGGCAATATATTTCAACAATCCCCCTCACGTCTAGGCTATTTTAGTCCTTAGACGTGAGGTCAATGTAGCATTTATCCCCACAGAGACAACCCATAGTTCGAAAAAAAGTGTGATGGTTGCCCCGTGCAGCACGAACTGCTAGAGAAACACAATTGGAAATCAAGGAGGGGGTGAACCCAGCAATGTCCCGAAAAGCTCGAAGGGCCAAAGCAGGGCAGCTGCCAAGCTAGGTGGTGCCTCTCCGGTCTCCACGGGGAATGAGTCACCGAGCCACCGGTCCACCCACTTCCTCACCCGGCCACGCCATCTCCGACCAAGCCTCTTGGGCAGCGCCGATGCTACACAAAGGTTGACTCGCTGCAGTTTTGTGCCTTCGTCGCCCGTCCCAACGGCTCCAGGTCTTTGGCTTGGGCGTTGCTGTTCACGACGGGGTTGAGGAGGAGCGCCTCGGCGTCAGCTAGCAAGTGCAGCGACTAGCGGGAGGAACTGGGAAATGGCCATGGCTACTGGCTACGAGAGGATGGCTACCTTGGGGAAACATGCAAATTTTAGTGAGGGAGACTGATAAATGGGCCAATCTGCGATAACACGCAATGTAACGGTCAAACAAATGGTATTGACTATTGTGCCACGTTAGTGCTGTAATGCAGTAACTAGCATTTTCTGAAGAAAAAAAGACTTGAAAGTGGTACTTACATTATTGGCAAAGTATTTGGTGAAAATCATATTTCAGGGAAAAACTAGAAATTTGCATCGACAAGCAACGGCACATATTTGGGATGGGATCACCACTGGCCACATAAACTCAAATGTAAAGATAACCCCCTATTTTCTTGATAAATTAGTTAGGGATTACCTTCTCAGTTACCCCTTTTAATGATAAAGTTGCAAGGCGATGTAAATAAGAATAAAAAGGTAAAAGAGCGCAACAAGTGGTTTGTCCTTAGCAGAATAAAAGGTAAAAGAATGTCCAATCGTTAATTTTGCTAAGGACAAACCAGTTGAATTCTTATATGAACTAAACGTTCTCGAGTAGGACGTTCCTACCAACAAAAAGGTAGTTGCTTTGTAATGTGGCATAAAAGGGGTATTTCCTTTAATATAAAGGAGTTTATTCCCTTATTCAAAATGAACTTTGTACTAGATGTCAGGGTGGGTGCATAGGTCATCTCCATATTGTTGTATGATATTTGGATGTGAGGACAACATAGGTTTTCATACATATGGTCCATTTAGGAGTTGATAAGAAAAGAAGTTTCCTTTTTTTAAGACAATGCCATGACACACGAAAGAAATATTTCAAGGTTGATGAAAACGTCAGTTTGCAAGACTCTAAACTTGGTATTCATATAAATTTTCTTTTCAAATAGCATTAGTACTTATTCTACAAAAATATTTGTAAGGCATTTCATTTATTTTGAGGTGTTGATAAATTCTGATTGAGTATATATTTTAAAGTGTGGTTAAAATCTTATTATGTGACGTGTTTGCCGCTGATGCAATCAAAATGGTTATTAAATTTTGTGAATCTCTAATTGCATGTAAAATCGCCCATTGGATTATGTATGTTGACTTATCCAAAGACTTGACTGAACACATGTATGTAACGTGATAGCTTTACTGGTCCAAACCAAACAAAACGAGTTGTATGTTACATCCTAAATCCCAACATGACCCAATTGCACTATCATTTGTGTTACCACCATCCAAACTAAACATGAAAGTAGGAATCGACCAATCATGGCATGCAACAGCTAGATGGTATTCAGAAACTAGTGAAACACCAATCAGATGCAGCAAAGGAGCGGGTACAGAAGTAACGGAATCAATTAAAAACAAGAATAGTTCTGGGCTTGCACATCCTAGGAAACCACCGTTGCTCCCAGTGTTGTTTTCGATAGATTTTGAGGGCTGCAATTCCTGAAGTGGATGTGATGTTATCTTGTCTGATCCATTTGGCATCAGCAACACAGTGAACTTTACGTGTTCAACAAGGTCGCGTGCACAAAGAACAAACTATTAAGAGACAAAACAACCAAGATATGAGATAACAAGAATTAACATTAGCTAAGATCAGCAAAAATAACAAATAAGTACACATCAAAAGATTTACATGAACCCAAGGGATTTCAAGCACGACTTGTACAAAAAAAAATTCTAAAATCTATCTAGAGGATTTATGTTAACTACCTTGCTTCTCATGAAGAACATGGTACGACTGTAAAAGCTGATGAATGCAGCATTCTGTCAAGCCTAAGAATTGTCGCTTCCTATCTTCCAATGCCCTGTCACAATTCAAAACATATGAACTATAATAAAGCATATTGTGAAGACCATTACCGAAAAAGACTTTCGCCCTGCTTTATATATAATGCAACAACCGACATACAAAACCGATACAAACACAACAACCTACACCACACTCACCCTAAGGCCATATGCATAGGTGCCAAAGGGCTACAGCAACAACACGGCCGAACGACTCAGAGTAGACTACAAGAGAGGACATGAAGCATCCAAGATGGTATCGCGAAGAGGTGAAGTTGAGACTTGACGAAACAGAGCGCTCCAAGATGGTGCTTTCGGGAAGGACACGACACAGCAGCGCTGCCACCGTTCGATCCAAAGATCGGATTTTCATCTCAATCATGACGAACGGAGGGAGCAACCACAACGGAGGCTTTAGGAAGATGGCAACGCCCACAGGTGCTGCCTCCATTGGGCTGTCCAAAACCAGACATGGTTTTTGATACGTCTCCAACGTATCTAAATTTTTAATTGTTCCATGCTGTTTTATTATCAATCTTGGATGTTTTATAATCATTTTATAACAATTTTATATCATTTTTTGGTACTAACCTATTGACATAGTGCCAAGTGCCAGTTGCTGTTTTTTCCATGTTTTTTACATCACAGGAAATCAATATCAAACGGAGTCCAAATGCCACGAAACTCCACGATGATTTTTTATGGGCCAGAAGGAAGAAGATGGGCCCTGGTTGCAACTAGGGGAGCCTGAGGAGGGGACAACCCACTAGGGCACGCCAGGAGGCCCTGGCGCGCCCTTGTGGGTTGTGCCCACCTCGGATGCCCCCGGACCGCCTCTTTGTTCTATAAATACCCCAAAAATACCAGAACCCTGATGGAGTCGGCGAAATATTCATCCAGCCGCCGCAGAGTCCAGAACCACCAGATCCAATGTAGACACCATCACGGAGGGGTCCACCACTTCCATTGGTGCCTTTTCGATGATGCGTGAGTAGTTCTTTGTAGGCCTTCGGGTCCGTAGTTAGTAGGTAGATGGATTTCTCTCTCCCGCTGAATTCTCAATACGATGGTCTCTTGGAGATCCATATGATGTAACTCTGTGTGTTTGTTGGGATCTGATGAACTTCGAGTTTATGATCAGTTATACCTTTTTATATCCATGAAAGTTATTTGAGTTTCTTTGATCTCTTATATGCATGGTCTCTTATAGCTCGTATTTCTTCTCCGATATTTGGGTTTTGTTTGGCCAACTTGATCTATTTATCTTGCAATGGGAAGAGGTGCCCGGTAGTGGGTTCGATCTTACGGTGCTCGATCCCAGTGACAGAATGGGAACCAACACGTATGTATCGTTGCTACTAAGGATAAAAAGATGAGATCTATATCTACCTCCATGTAGATAAACGGATCGTGTCTACATCATGTCATCGTTCTTATTGCATTACTCCGTTTTTTCATGAACTTAATACACTAGATGCATGCTGGATAGCGGTCGATGTGTGGAGTAATAGTAGTAGATGCAGGCAGGAGTCGGTCTACTAATCTTGCACGTGACGCCTATGTAATAATCATTGCCTGGATATCGTCATAATTATTTGAAGTTCTATCAATTGCCCAACAGTAATTTGTTCACCCACTGTTTGCTATTTTTCTCGAGAGAAGCCACTAGTGAAACCTACGCCCCCCGGGTCTTCTTTCTCATATATTTGCCTTGCGATCTACTTTTTCCTTGCGTTTATTTTCATATCTATTAAACCAAAAAACACAAAAATACCTTGCTGCAATTTATTCTTATTTATTATATTTGGCATTCAATCTATCAAATTAGTACAAATTCCTCACGTCCGTTTTGCCTATCTTGAGGCGCCGTACCCCGGAAGGGATTGACAACCCCTTTAACTCGTCAGGTTGCGAGGTGTTGTTGTTTGTGTGCAGGTGTTGCTTACATTGTGTCGCTTGGTTCTCCTACTGGTTCGATACCTTGGTTTCATAACTGAGGGAAATACCTACCGTCGCTGTGCTACATCATCCCTCCCTCTCCGAGGAAATACCGACGTAGTTGCAGCTACCATCAGTTTTTACCCCACCACACATACTCTGCCTCCGATTTGGTGGTCCAGGCAAGGACCATAGCTACCCACCGGCACAGAACGTTGCAATGGCAGCCACCACACTGCTAACGTGGCCATGATCACTCCGCCTGCACAAGAGTAGCGAGCTCAGCCCACAATCACCACGACCAACACCACCCGGGCCGCTGTCCAGGAAACATGATGCCCCAAAGGTCCTCCGTGACTGTGAGTGATGAACTGACTGGCATGCTCCAACCGCCAATAGAGCCGCCATCGATCGGAATGACCAAATCAATAAGGGAGCAACCAGGTCGAAGAAGAGGTTGGGAGGGAGCAGACTATGTCGACACCCAGCACCCCTGCTGGTGACGGGTGGCCCGACCGCATTGGCGCCACCCATCCCTCCCAACACCTCTCCAAACATCACCCCTAATACCCAACCAGAACTCCCTGCCTAGATCTGCACCTAGCCCAAACTGGTCACCCTCTCAGCGGTGTGAGAGGCCGGACCAGACACCACCTGCAATCACGGGAGAGACCTAGAAGCATCCACAGGGACCAGAAGATCGAAGGCCAGAGCACGCCCAGCCACCGTTGCGCGTGGCCCACACATCGCCGTGAGCTGCCAGCACGCTGTTGCATCTCTCCCCACGCTTTATCCCTCGAGGCCTCCACCAACACCCCACGTCCACCACCGCTGGCCAAAGGGACCGGATCCAGTAGCACACACACGACCAGAGCCTCGCGCAGCCGACCACTGATGACCCACAAGTGTAGGGGATCTATCGTAGCCTTTTCGATAAGTAAGAGTGTCCAACCCAACGAGGAGCAGAAGGAAATGATAAGAAGTTTTCAGCAAGGTATTCTCTGCAAGCACTGAAATTATCGGTAACATATAGTTTTGTGATAAGGTAATTTGTAACGAGTAGCAAGTAATAAAAGTCAACAAGGTGCAGCAAGGTGGCCCAATCCTTTTTGTAGCAAAGGACAAGCCTAAACAAACTCTTATATAAAGGAAAGCGCTCCCGAGGACACATGGGAATTATCCTCAAGCTAGTTTTCATCACAATCATATGATTCGCGATCGGTACTTTGATAATTTGATATGTGGGTGGACCAGTGCTTGGGTACTTCCCTTACTTGGACAATTATCCCACTTATGATTAACCCCTATTGCAAGCATCCGCAACTACAACAGAAGTATTAAGGTAAACCTAACCATAGCATGAAACATATGGATCCAAATCAGCCCCTTACGAAGCAACGCATAAACTAGGGTTTAAGCTTCTGTCACTCTAGCAACCCATCATCTACTTATTACTTCCCAATGCCTCCCTCTAGGCCCAAACAATGGTGAAGTATCATGTAGTCGACGTTCACATGACACCACTAGAGGGATGACAACATACATCTCATCAAAATATCAAACGAATACCAAATTCACATGACTACTAATAGCAAGACTTCTCCCATGTCCTCAGGAACAAACGTAACTACTCACAAAGAATATTCATGTCCATAATCAGAGGAGTATTAATATGCATAATGGATCTGAACATATGATCTTCCACCAAGTAAACCAACTAGCATCAACTACAAGGAGTAATCAACACTACTAGCAACCCACAGATACCAATTTGAGGTTTGGATACAGAGATTGGATACAAGAGATGAACTAGGGTTTGAGATGAGATGGTGTTGGTGAAGATGTTGATGGAGATTGACCCCCTCCCGATGATAGGATCGTTGGTGATGACGATGGTGATGATTTCCCCCTCCCGGAGGGAAGTTTCCCCGACAGAACAGCTCCGCCGGAACCGTAGATTGGTTCCGCCAAGGTTCCGCCTCGTGGCGGCGGAGTTTCGTCCCGTAAGCTTGCTTATGATGTTTCCTCGGACGAAAGACTCCATATAGCCAAAGATGGGCATCGGAGGGCCACCAGGGGGCCCACGAGGCAGGGGGTGCGCCCCCACCCTCGAGGCTGGTGGGTGGCCCCCCTGTGGTGCTTTCTTCGCTCAGTATTTTTTATATATTCGGAAAAGTGCTCCCGTGGAGTTTCAGGACTTTTGGAGATGTGCAGAATAGGTCTCTAATATTTGCTCCTTTTCCAGCCCGGAATTCCAGCTGTCGGCATTCCCCCTCTTCATGTAAACCTTGTAAAATAAGAGAGAATAGGCATAAGTATTGTGACATAATGTGTAATAACAGTCCATAATGCAATAAATATCAATATAAAAGCATGATCCAACATGGACGTATCAACTCCCCCAAGCTTAGACCTCGCTTGTCCTCAAGCGAAAGCTGAAATCGAAAAATATGTCCACATGTTTGGAGATAGAGGTGTCGATAAAAATAAAATACAGACATGAGGGCATCATGATCGTTCTTAGAACAACAACATATGATCTCTTATGCTAAAGTAACAATTCAATCACAATTTCAAGTATGAATCATAAACTTCATTGAAAACTAACAAACTACAATCTCAGTCATTGAAGCAATTGCAATTTATCATAACATCAGAAAGATTCAATAAGAGCTTTTCAGCAAGTCCACATACTCAACTATCATTTAGTATTCCACAATTGCTAACACTCGCGCGATATTTAAGGTTATGAAGTTTTAGCCGGACACAGAGAAAGATAGGGGCTTATGGTTTTGCCTCCCAACCTTTTACCTCAAGGGTAATGTCAACAATAATAGTTCATGAGAAATCACATCCAATTAGCTATATATATCTGGATCTTTCCAACACATTGTGCTTGCCAAAGGATAAAATGTAACAAGGAAAGGTGAAGATCACCATGACTCTTTTATAACGTAGGAGATAAAAGTAAAGGATAGGCCCTTCGCAGAGGGAAGCAGAGGTTGTCATGCGCTTTTATGGTTGGATGCACAAAATCTTAATGCAAAAGAATGTCACTTTATATTGCCACTTGTGATATGGACCTTTATCATGTAGTTCGTCGCTTTTATTTCTTCCACATCACAAGATCGTATAAAGCTTATTTTTCCACATTAATAAATCATACATATTTAGAAGGCAATTTTTAATGCATGCACCGATGACAACTTACTTGAAGGATCTTACTCAATCCATAGGTAGGTATGATGGACTCTCATGGCAAAACTGGGTTTACGAATAATTGGAAGCATAAGTAGTACTTCTACTTGGTGCAAAGAACTTGGCTAGCATGAGAAGGAAAGGCAGGCTCAACATGTTGGATGATCCATGACAATATAATTTATCTCAGATGTAAGAAAACATAACCCATTACGTTGTCTTCCTTGTCCAACGTCAACTCTTTAGCGTATCATACTTTAATGAGTGCTCACAATCATAAAAGATGTCCAAGATAGTATATTTATATGTGAAGACCTCTCTTTCTTTATTACTTCCTACTAATTGCAACGATGACCAAAACTATGTTTGTCAACTCTCAACAACTTTTATTCATCATACTCTTTATATGTGAGCTCATTACTCTCCATAAGATCCATATGATTTCTTTATTTCTTTTTATTTCTTCTCTTTTATTTTATTCCCTCAAGTTCATAGCAAGATAATCAAGCCCTTGACTCAACAATAATCTTTATTATATAGCTCACGGACTCGATTACATAGAAGGATCATAAAGCAAAACTCACAACTAGATCATACTAAAACTTTATTCTGCTAGATCAAGATATAACCAAAAGGATCGAACTAAGAAAAACGGTAAAGATAAAAGTTGTGATGGTGATACGATACCGGGGCACTCCCCCAAGCTTGGCAGTTGCCAAGGGGAGTGCCCATACCCATGCTCAGTTCTTCTTTGTTGGTGAGGAAGGTGTTGGTGATGATGGATAATCGCACATCAAGCATAGGAGATCCGCCAATTTGCGGATAATGCCCTTGAGTGCGATGATATGCTCCTTCAACAAAATATTTTTCACGTGTGAGATACTTGTTTTGTATACGAGCTAACTCGATCATCCCGAAAACTTCGATCTCAGTTGGGGTAAGAAGATTGTGATCAAGTTGAAGGATGTCTTCTGCTGCCGGAACTTGGCCTTCTTGATCCCATCATCCTTGTTGATCTCCATGGGTTGTTCTCTCTTCAGCTCTATCTTCATTAGCCAAGCATCGTTGCCCTCATTGTTGGAGGAGGAGGGAGACGACATGATGCCTGGCCTTGACAACCCTGACAGAAAACAGCTCGAAACAAAAACAGGAGATATTTGCATGATACGGTGGTCAAAACCTTCGGGAGATTATATAATGAATTTTTACCGACCAAAAGGAGTATCGTGCAAGAAAACGGAGTCTGGAGAGCACACAAGGTGCCCACGAGGCAGGGGGTGCACCCAGGGGGTAGGGCGCGCCCTCCACCCTCGTGGAAGCCTCGTGTCCTTTTCGGTCTGCTTCTTATTTTCCTATTTTTCTAAATATTCCAAAACGGAGAAAAATTGCCATTAAAACTGTTTTGGAGTCGGTTTACTTACCGTACCACGTACCTATTCCTTTTCGGAGTCTGAAACGTTCCGGAAAGTGTCCCTTATGTATTCCTCTGGGGTTACGGTTTCAATAATATTAGTTTCAACATTTATAGGATTACCTGAGATATAATGTTTGATTCTTTGACCGTTCACCACCTTCGGATTTTTGCCTTCGAAGTTGTTGATTTTTATGGCACCGGAATGATAGACCTCCTCGATGACGTAAGGACCTTCCCATTTAGAGAGGATTTTGCCTGCAAAAAATCTCAAACGAGAGTTGTATAGCAATACATAATCACCTACATTAAACCCATGCTTTTGTATCCTTTTGTCATGCCATCTTTTAACCTTTTCTTTAAACAGTTTGGCACTTTCATAGGCTTGGGTTCTCCATTCATCAAGTGAGCTAATGTCAAATAACCTCTTCTCACCGGCAAGTTTGAAATCATGATTGAGCTCTTTAATGGCCCAATATGCCTTATGTTCTAGTTCAAGAGGTAAGTGACATGCTTTGCCATTAACCATTTTATACGGAGACATACCCATAGGATTTTTGTATGCAGTTCTATAAGCCCATAATGCATCATCAAGTTTCTTGGAACAGTTCTTTTTAGATCTATTAATAGTCTTTTGCAAAATTAATTTGAGCTCTCTATTACTTAATTCTACTTGACCACTAGAGTGTGGGTGATATGGAGATGCAATTCTATGATTAACATCATACTTAGCAAGCATTTTACGAAAGGCACCATGAATAAAACGTGAACCACCATCAGTCATTAAATATCTAGGGACTCCAAACCTCGGAAAAATAACTTCTTTAAGCATCTTAATAGAGGTGTTATGATCGGCACTACTAGTTGGAATAGCTTCTACCCACTTAGTAACATAATCAACAGCAACTAAAATATGTGTATACCCATTAGAGGAAGGAAACAGTCCCATATAATCAAAGCCCCAAACATCAAATGGTTCAATAACAAGTGAATAATTCGTAGGTATTTCTTGACATCTACTAATATTACCAATTCTTTGACATTCATCACAAGACAAGACAAACTTACAGGCATCCTTGAAGAGAGTAGGCCAATAAAAACCGGATTGCAATACCATATGTGCAGTTCTATCTCCAGCGTGGTGCCCTCCATAAGCCTCAGAGTGACACTTGCGTAGGATTTGTTCCTGTTCATGCTCAGGTACACAATGTCCAATAACACCATATATTCCTTCTTTATAAAGATGTGGGTCATCCCAAAAGTAATGTCTCAAATCATAGAAGAACTTTTTCTTTTGCTGGTATGTGAAACTAGCTGGTATAAATTTAGCAACAATATAATTAGCATAATCAGCATACAATGGAGCAGTACGAGAAGCATTTATGACATTTAATTGTTCATCAAGAAAGCTATCATCAATAGGTAGTGGGTCATAAAGAACATTCTCTAAGCTAGACAAGTTGTCTGCAACGGGGTTCTCAGCTCCCTTTCTATCAATAATAAGCAAATCAAATTCTTGTAGCAAGAGAGCCCACCTAATAAGTCTAGGTTTAGCATCTTTCTTTTCCATAAGGTATTTAATAGTGTTGGAAATATGCCCTAGAGGCGATAATAAAATGGTTATTATTGTATTTCCTTGTTCATGATAATTGTCTATTGTTCATGCTATAATTGTATTAACCGGAAACCGTAATACATGTGTGAATACATAGACCACAACATGTCCCTAGTAAGCCTCTAGTTGACTAGCTCGTTAATCAATAGATGGTCATGGTTTCCTGACCATGGACATTGGATGTCATTGATAACGGGATCACATCATTAGGAGAATGATGTGACGGACAAGACCCAATCCTAAGCCTAGCACAAGATCGTGTAGTTCGTATGCTAAAGCTTTTCTAATGTCAAGTATCATTTCCTTAGACCATGAGATTGTGCAACTCTCGGATACCGTAGGAATGCTTTGGGTGCACCAAATGTCGCAACGTAACTGGGTGGCTATAAAGGTGCACTGCGGGTATCTCCGAAAGTGTCTGTTGGGTTGGCACGAATCGAGACTGGGATTTGTCACTTCGTGTAACGGAGAGGTATCTCTGGGCCCACCCGGTAGGACATCATCATAATGTGCACAATGTGACCAAGGAGTTGATCACGGGTTGATGTGTTATGGAACGAGTAAAGATACATGCCGGTAACGAGATTGAACAAGGTATCGGGATACCGACGATCGAATCTCGGGCAAGTATCGTACCGATAGACAAAGGGAATTGTATACGGGATTGATTGAATCCTTGACATCGTGGTTCATCCGATGAGATCATCGTGGAGCATGTGGGAGCCAACATGGGTATCCAGATCCCGCTGTTGGTTATTGACCGGAGAGTTTTCTCGGCCATGTCTGCATGACTCCCGAGCCCGTAGGGTCTACACACTTTAAGGTTCGATGACGCTAGGGTTATAGGGAAAGTATGTACGCGGTTACTGAATGTTGTTCGGAGTCCCGGATGAGATACCAGACGTCACGAGGAGTTCCCGAATGGTCCGGAGGTAAATATTTATATATTGGAAGTCCCGTTTTGGTCACTGGAAAGGTTTCAGGTGCTACCGGTAACGTACCGGGACCACCGGGAGGGTCCCGGGGGTCCACCAGGTGGGGCCACCAGCCCCAGAAGGCTGCGTGGGCCAAGTGTGGGAGGGAACCAGCCCCAGGTGGGCTGGTGCACCCCCCCCCCACCAAGGCCCAAGGCGCGTGGAGAGTGGGAAGGGGGCAAACCCTAGGTCCAGATGGGCCTTAAGGCCCACCCTAGGGCGCCCCCCTCTCTTTCCCCCTTGGCCGCACCCTAGATGGCATCTAGGGCTGCCGCCCCCCCCCTAGGGAGGGAACCCTAGAAGGGGCGCAGCCCCTCCCCTCCCCCTATATATGCTTGAGGTATTGGGGGCTGCCCAAGACATGATTTGATCTTCCTCTTGGCGCAGCCCTACCTCTCTCCCTCCTCGTCTCTCGTAGTGCTTGGCGAAGCCCTGCTGGAGTCCCGCGCTCCTCCACCATCACCACGCCGTGGTGCTACTGCTAGACGGAGTCTTCCCAAACCTCTCCCTCTCTCCTTGCTGGTTCAAGGCGCGGGAGATGTCACCGGGCTGTATGTGTGTTGAACGCGGAGGCGCCGTTGTTCGGTGCTTACATCGGAATCGACCGCGATCTGAATCGCTGCGTGTACGACTCCACCAAACGTGTTCTTGCAACGCTTCCGCTTAGCGATCTACATGGGTATGTAGGTGCACTCCCCTTCCTATCGTTGCTAGATTACTCCATAGATTGATCTTGGTGATGCGTAGACAATTTTAAATTTCTGCTGCGATCCCCAACAGTGGCATCATGAGCTAGGTCTATGCGTAGTTTCTATGCACGAGTAGAACACAAGTTGTTGTGGGCGTCGATTTTGTCAATTTACTTGCCGTTACTAGTCTTATCTTGATTCGGCGGCATCGTGGGATGAAGCGGCCCGGACCGACCTTACACGTACTCTTACGTGAGACAGGTTCCACCGACTGACATGCACTAGTTGCATAAGGTGGCCAGCGGGTGTCTGTCGCTCCCACTTTAGTCGGATCGGATTCGATGAAAAGGGTCCTTATGAAGGGTAAATAGAGATTGGCATATCACGTTGTGGTTTTGGCGTAGGTAAGAAACGTTCTTGCTAATAAACCTATAGCAGCCACGTAAAAATTTGCAACAACAATTAGAGGACGTCTAACTTGTTTTTGTAGCATAGGCCGTGTGATGTGATATGGCCAAAAGGATGTGATGAATGATATATGTGATGTATGAGATTGATCATGTTCTTGTAATAGTGAGACACTTATATAATTCATTTGACCGCTCTTCTTTTCTTCAGGTTCTTATTGGTCTCTTCTTTGGATGAGCTTTCTGAACACAATTTGAAGCTTCCAAGAAGCAAATTCCATACTCTACTACTGACTTGCTTTCCGGTGTTCTGGTGTTTAGAAGCCAAGTTGTGCTATTGGACATAGGTAAAACTGCTTATCTCATTTAACTTATGTTCTTGGAAACTATCCTAATATCCTCGTGATGCTTCCTATTATGTTTACACATACCACTCTATGGCAACATGAAGATATACTATGCCAAGGAGCTAAAAAAGGCCCTTGTTTTATGAGTGCTATTCCCATAGCCCTGACGATGAATTTTAGAAGCTATGTATTTTAGGCAAGATCCGTCAACGACGAGGTACCTGAGTCTGATGCAATTCAGGAGAAGCTGATGCCTGAAAAGTACACCACAACAAATGTCCAAGTGATTCTCCTAACCAGGGGGGGGGGGGGTACCCAGGTCCAATGTGATTAAGAGGTAGACACGGCAGTAGCAGAGTTGATCGGCTCCAAGCAGCTTTGCAATTGTATACATATATTCTCACCACAATTAATTACACGTAGGCTCTGTCTCCCTCCTCTCCTGAGAATTTGACAAATGTTGTTATCAAGGCATTTTGTTCTTCTAATCGATTCTAGAATAGATAAACATGTACTATGTGTTTCATATGAACTGTTAAGAACCCAACAACACATGGTTATTTCATCAATCTTATCAACTTTTAGTTAATGGAATTATCTATTGATTGTAGTATTAAGTTTGCTTGCGTTTTCAGCTAAAAGAAAGGAAAAAAGGAACAACATACATTTCTGCATTGCTTCAACCTTGCGGCTGAGAGAGGCATGCGTTCTCCTGTGAAGAGTGCATAAATTGTTTTCATTGGCTTGATATTTATTTATACCAGCTAATTTGCAGGTCTTACAATTAATACTAATCTTTAGGCACAGGACCAGGACCACATGGATTGCATCATCTGGTATATCTCAATGGATTATGCTTTTCTTTTTTCCATGTTACTTGGTGCTACGTTTTGTTTCTTGCCTGACCACCATTTTCTTTTGGCATATCCTAGGTTTATGAAATACTGAATAATGTTGTTGATGAAGCTCAAGCAGGCTATGCTACTGAGATTAATGCAGTCCTTCATGATGACAATTCCGTTAGTGTAACTGACAACTGCCTGGGGTATGTAGTTCCTAAAACCTATGGAAGACTTCTTGAATGTTCAATGGTTCTATAAATATTGTGGAAAAAGTAACTGTTATGTGTTCAGTTTTGTGCTGCTACACGGTGTTGAACACCCTGAACATGGCAATTTCGGGGCCTATAGGATGGTAGATGTCTGGGCACATGGCTGTGAGCTCGGCCATTGTGACGCCCCGAGACCGATGTGCCAGGTGTCCTCCAGTTATTCGCCGTCGTTGCCATGTCATTTTCTTGCGTGTTGCATCTTGCCATGTCATCCTGTGCATTGCATCATCATGTTTTCAAAACCTGCATTCGTCCGGGTTCTCCTCGTTCTCTCTGTTGTCTGTTCTGAGCCCAGACACACTTGCACGCGCCCGAAATAGTATTTTATAAGTGGCCGGAAAATGTTCTCAGAATGGGATGAGAGTTGACGTGTGGTCTTATTATAGTGTAGATGGACCGCCTGTCAAGTTTCATCGCATTCGGAGTTCGTTTGATAGCCCAACCGTTAAACTATAGCGACATTATAGTCGGTCTTACGTCGGACGTTTTCGGTCTCCGGAAACGGTTGCTGGGTTTTCCGTCTCTTTCCTCTCTAGCCCATCTACACAGCCCACCTAGGCCCAGACTACTCCTCCTCGTGCCTGGAGCAGTCCGATCGTGATCCGAGGGTACGAAAACGGATGAAAACCCCTAACCCTAGCCATCCCTGCCTATATATGGACAACCCCCCTTCCAAATTTGGGCAGCCAAGTGTTGGGTAACGTAGCAGAAATTCAAAATTTTCCTACGTGTCACCAAGATCTATCTATGGAGAGACTAGCAACGAGGGGAAGGAGAGTGCATCTACATACCCTTGTAGATCGCTAAGCGGAAGCATTCAAGTGAATGGGGTTGATGGAGTCGTACTCGTCGTGATTCAAATCACCGATGATCAAGTGCCGAACGCACGGCACCTCCGCGTTCAACACACGTACAGCCCGGTGACGTCTCCCACGCCTTGATCCAGCAAGGAGAGAGGGAGAGGTTGAGGAAGACTCCATCCAACAGCAGCACAACGGCATGGTGGTGGTGGAGGAGCGT
The DNA here is from genome assembly GCF_003073215.2 of Triticum urartu. NCBI lineage: Eukaryota > Viridiplantae > Streptophyta > Magnoliopsida > Poales > Poaceae > Triticum > Triticum urartu. The sequence continues at coordinate 39,622,499 of NC_053028.1, read as the reverse complement.
GGCAATCCTGCAGGGCTTCGCCAAGCACCACGGGAGAGGAGAAGGACTTGGGAGAGAGGGAGGGCTGCACCAAAGGCAAAAGGGGTGTGTCTAGAGGCCCTCCTACCCTCACTATATATAGGGAGCCCAAGGGGGGGGTGCACCAGCCCTAGGAGATCCAATCTCCTAGGGGGCGGAGGCCAAGGGAGGTTTCCCTCCCCCCAAGGCACCTAGGAGGTGCCTTCCCTTCTTGGGACTCTTCCTTAAGGTTCCCCCTTCACCCTAGGCGCATGGGCCATAAGGGAAGTGGCACCCCAGCCCACTTTGGGCTGGATCCCTTCACACTTCAGCCCATGGGACCCTCCGGGATAGGTGGCCCCACCCGGTGGGCCCCCGGGACCCTTCCGGTGGTCCCGGTACAATACCGATGACCCCGAAACTTGTCCCGATGGCCGAAATAGGACTTCCTATATATAAATCTTTACCTCCGGACCATTCTGGAACTCCTCGTGACGTCCGGGATCTCATCCGGGACTCCGAACAACATTCGGTAACCACATACAAGCTTCCTTTATAACCCTAGCGTCATCGAACCTTAAGTGTGTAGACCCTACGGGTTCGGGAGACATGCAGACATGACCGAGATGACTCTCCGGTCAATAACCAACAGCGGGATCTGGATACCCATGTTGGATCCTACATGTTCCACGATGATCTCATCGGATGAACCACGATGTCAAGGACTTAATCAATCCCGTATTCAATTCCCTTTGTCTAGTGGTATTGTACTTGCCCGAGATTCGATCGTCGGTATACCGATACCTTGTTCAATCTCGTTACCGGCAAGTCTCTTTACTCGTTCCGTAACACATCATCCCATGATCAACTCCTTGGTCACATTGCGCATATGATGATGTCCTACCGAGTGGGCCCAGAGATACCTCTCCGTTTACACGGAGTGACAAATCCCAGTCTCGATTCATGCCAACCCAACAGACACTTTTGGAGATACCTGTAATGCACCTTTATAGTCACCCAGTTACGTTGTGACGTTTGATACACCCAAAGCATTCCTACGGTATCCGGGAGTTGCACAATCTCATGGTCTAAGGAAATGATACTTGACATTAGAAAAGCTATAGCATACGAACTACACGATCTAGTGCTATGCTTAGGATTGGGTCTTGTCCATCACATCATTCTCCTAATGATGTGATCCCGTTATCAACGACATCCAATGTCCATGGTCAGGAAACCGTAACCATCTATTGATCAACGAGCTAGTCAACTAGAGGCTCACTAGGGACATGGTGTTGTCTATGTATCCACACATGTATCTGAGTTTCCTATCAATACAATTATAGCATGGATAATAAACGATTATCATGAACAAGGAAATATAATAATAAATAATTTATTATTGCCTCTAGGGCATATTTCCAACAGTCTCCCACTTGCACTAGAGTCAATAATCTAGTTCACATCGCCATGTGATTAACATTCACAGGTCACATCGCCATGTGACCAACATCCAAAGAGTTTACTAGAGTCAGTAATCTAGTTCACATCACTATGTGATTAGCACTCAATGAGTTCTAGGTTTGATCATGTTGCTTGTGAGAGAGGTTTTAGTCAACGGGTCTGAACCTTTCAGATCCGTGTGTGCTTTACAAATCTCTATGTCATCTCCTAGATGTAGCTACCATGTTCTATTTGGAGCTTATTCCAAATAACTGTTCTACTTGGAGCTATTCTAAATTGTTGCTCCATTATACGTATCCGGTATCTCTACTCAGAGCTATCCGGATAGGTGTTAAGCTTGCATCGACGTAACCCTTTACGACGAACTCTTTTACCACCTCCATAATCGAGAAAATTCCTTAGTCCACTAGTTACTAAGGATAACTATGACCGCTATCTTGTGATCCATTCATGGATCACTCTTGTACCCCTTAACTGACTCATGGCAAGGCACACTTCAGGTGCGGTACACAGCATAGCATACTGTAGAGCCTATGTCTTAAGCATAGGGGACGACCTTCGTCCTTTCTCTCTATTCTGCCGTGGTCGAGCTTTAAGTCTTAACTTCATACCTTACAACTCAGGCAAGAACTCCTTCTTTGACTGATCCATCTTGAACACCTTCAAGATCATGTCATGGTATGTGCTCATTTTGAAAGTACTATTAAGCGTTTTGATCTATCCTTATAGATCTTGATGCTCAATGTTCAAGTAGCTTAATCCAGGCTTTCCATTGAAAAACACTTTCCAAATAACCCTATATGCTTTCTAGAAATTCTATGTCATTTCTGATCAACAATATGTCAACAACATATACTAATCAGAAATTCTATAGTGCTCCCACTCACTTCTTTGGAAATACAAGTTTCTCATAAACTTCGTATACACCCAAAATCTTTGATCATCATCAAAGCATACATTCCAACTCCGAGATGCTCACTCCAGTCCTCAGAAGGATTGCTGGAGCTTTGCATACTTATTAGCATCTTTCAGGATTGACAAAACCTTCCGGTTGTATCACATACAACCTTTCCTCAAAAAAACGTCGAGGAGACAATGTTTTGACATCCTATCTGCAAGATTTCATAAATAATGCAGTAATCGCTAATATAATTCCAACAGACTCTTAGCATCGCTACGAGTGAGAAAGTCTCACCGTAGTCAACTCCTTGAACTTGTCGGGAAACTTCTTAACGACAAGTCGAGCTTTCTTAATGGTGACATTTACCATCATTATCCGTCTTCCTTTTAAAATCCATCTGTACTCAACAGCCTTACGACCATCAAGTAGTTCTTCCAAAGTCTACACTTTGTTTTCATATATGGACCCTCTCTCGGATTATATGGCCTCGAGCCATTTATTGGAATCCGGGCCCACCATCGCTTCTCCATAGCTCGTAGGTTCATTGTTGTCTAGCAACATGACTTCCAAGACAGGGTTACGTACCACTCTGAAGTAGTACGCATCCTTGTCATCCTATGATGTTTGGTAGTGACTTGATCTGAAGTTTCATGATCACTATCATAAGCTTCCACTTCAATTGGTGTAGGTGCCACAGGAACAACTTCCTGTGCCCTGCCACACACTAGTTGAAGAGATGGTTCAATAACCTCATCAAGTCTCCACCATCCTCCCACTCAATTCTTTCGAGAGAAACTTTTCTTCGAGAAAGGACCCGATTCTAGAAACAATCCCTTATTGCTTTCGGATCTGAGACAGGAGGTATACCCAACTGTTTTGGGTGTCCTATGAAGATGCATTTATCCGCTTTGGGTTCGAGGTTATCAGCCTGAAACTTTTCACATAAGCGTCGCAGCCCCAAACTTTTAAGAAATGACAGCTTAGGTTTCTCTAAACCATAGTTCATACGGTGTCATCTCATCGGAATTACTGGTGCCCCTTTTAAAGTGAATGTGGTTGTCTCTAATGCCTAACCCACAAACTATCGTGGTAATTCGATAAGAGACATCATGGTATGCATCATATCCAATAGGGTGCAGTTATGATGTTCGGACACACCATCACACTATGGTGTTCCAGGCTGTATCAGTTGTGAAACAATTTCCACAATGTCTTAATTCTGTGCCAAACTCGTAGTTCAGATATTCATCTCTATGATCATATCATAGATATTTTATCCTCTTGTCACGACGATCTTTCAACTTCACCCTGAAATTACTTGAACCTTTCAATAATTCAGACTCGTGATTCATCAAGTAAATATACTCAACATCTACTCAAATCATCTGTGAAGTAAGAACATAACGATATCCACTACATGCCTCAGCACTCATTGGACTGCACAGATCCAAATGTATTACTTCCAACAAGTTGCTTTCTAGTTCCATTTTACTGAAAAACGAGGCTTTCAGTCATCTTGCCCATGTGGTATGATTTGCATGTCTCAAGTGATTCAAAATCAAGTGAGTTCAAACGGTCCATTTGCATGCATACATACCAATAGACATGGTTCGCATGTCTCAAACTTTTCAAAAACGAGTGAGCCCAAAGATCCATCAACATGGAGCTTCTTCATGCGTTTTATACCGATATGACTTACGTGGCAGTGCCACAAGTAGGTGGTACTATCATTACTATCTTTTGGCATGAACATGTGTATCACTACGATCGAGATCCAATAAACCATTCATTTTAGGTGTAAGACCATTGAAGGTATTGTTCAAATAAACAGAGTAACCATTATTCTCCTTAAATGAATAACCGTATTGCGATAGACATAATCCAATCATGTCTATGCTCAACGCAAACACCAATCTCGATGGTAGAGGGAGTGTGAGATGCTTGATCATATCAACATTGAGAACACTTCCAACACATATCGTCAGCTCACCTTTAGCTAGTCTCCGTTTATTCCGTAGCTTTTATTTCGAGTTACTAACACTTAGCAACCGAACCCGTATCTAATACCGTGGTGCTACTCGGAGTACTAGTAAAGTACACATTAACATAATGTATATCCAATATACTTCTATCGACCTTGCCAGCCTTCTAATCTACCAAGTATCTAGGGTAATTCTGCTCCAGTGGCTGTTCCCTTTATTACAGAAGCACTTAGTTTCGGGTTTGGGTTCAACCTTGGGTTTCTTCACTGGAGCAGCAGCTGAATTGCCGTTTTATGAAGTATCCCTTCGTGCCCTTGCCCTTCTTGAAACTAGTGGTTTCACCAACCATCAACAATTGATGCTCCTTCTTGATTTCTACTTTTGTGGTGTCAAACATCACGAACATCTCAAGGATCATCATACATGTCCCCGATATATTATAGTTCATCACGAAGCTCTAGCAGCTTGGTGGTAATGACTTCGGAGAAACATCACTATCTTATCTGGAAGATTAACTCCCACTCGATTCAAATGATTGTTGTACTCAGACAATCTGAGCACAAGCTCAACAATTGAGCTTTTCTCCCTTAGTTTGCAGGCTAAGAAAATCGTCGGAGGTCTTATACCTCTTGACGTGGGCATGAGCTTGAAATCCCAATTTCAGCCCTCAAAACATCTCATATGTTTCGCGACGTTTCAAAACGTCTTTGGTGCCTCAACTCTAAACCGTTTAACTGAACTATCATGTAGTTATCAAAATGTGTATGTCAGATGTTCGCAACATCCACAGACAACGTTCGAGGTTCAGCACACTGAGCGGTGCATTAAGGACATAAGCCTTCTATGAAGCAATGAGGACAATCCTCAGTTTACGGACCTAGTCCGCATAACTGCTACTATCAACTTTCAACTAATTTTTCTCTAGGAACATATCTAAACAGTAGAACTGAAAACGCGAGCTACGACATAATTTGCAAAATCCTTTTTGACTATGTTCAGGATAATTAAGTTCATCTTATGAACTCCCACTTAGATAGACATCCCTCTAGTCATCTAAGTGATTACATGATCCGAGTCAACTAGGCCGTGTCCGATCTGTGCGTGAGACGGACTAGTCAACGTCGGTGAACATCTTCATGTTGATCGTATCTTCTATACGACTCATGCTCGACCTTTCGGTCTTCTGTGTTCCGAGGCCATGTCTGTACATGCTAGGCTCGTCAAGTTAACCCTAAGTGTTTTTGCATGTGTAAAACTGTCTTACACCCGTTGTATGTGAACGTAAGGATCCATCACACCCGATTAACACGTGGTGCTTAGAAACGACGAACTGTAGCAACGGTGCACAGTTAGGGGAGAACACTTCTTGAAATTGTTGTAAGGGATCATCTTATTTACTACCGTCGTTCTAAGCAAATAAGATGTATAAACATGATAAACATCACATGCAATCAAATAGTGACATGATATGGCCAATATCATATTGCTCCTTTTGATCTCCATCTTCGGGGCTCCATGATCATCATCGTCACCAGCACGACACCATGATCTCCATCATCATGATCTCCATCATCGTGTCTTCTTGAAGTTGTCTCGTCATTGACATGCAAGTCGTGATTCCCTTGACAAGAACATGATCAATCTCATACATCACATATATCATTCATCACATCCTTTTGGCCATATCACATCACATAGCATACCTTGCAAAAACAAGTTAGACGTCCTCTAATTGTTGTTTGCATGTTTTACGTGGCTGCTATGGGTTTCTAGCAAGAACGTTTCTTACCTACGCAAAACCACAACGTGATATGCCAATTGCTATTTACCCTTCATAAGGACCCTTTTCATCGAATCCGATCCGACTAAAGTAGGAGAGACAGACACCCGCTAGCCACCTTATGCATCTAGTGCATGTCAGTCGGTGGAACCAGTCTCACGTAAGAGTACGTGTAAGGTCGGTCCGGGCCGCTTCATCCCACGATGCCGCCGAATCAAGATAAGACTAGTAACGGCAAGCATATTGAACAAAATCAACGCCCACAACTACTTTGTGTTCTACTCGTGCATAGAATCTACTCAATAGACCTAGCTCATGATGCCACTGTTGGGTAACGTAGCAGAAATTCAAAATTTTCCTACGTGTCACCAAGATCTATCTATAGAGAGACTAGCAACAAGGGGAAGGAGAGTGCATCTACATACCCTTGTAGATCGCTAAGCGGAAGCATTCAAGTGAACGGGGTTGATGGAGTCGTACTCGTCGTGATTCAAATCACCGATGATCAAGTGCCGAACGCACGGCACCTCCACGTTCAACACACGTACAGCCCGGTGACATCTCCCACGCCTTGATCCAGCAAGGAGAGAGGGAGAGGTTGAGGAAGACTCCATCCAACAGTAGCACAACGGCATGGTGGTGGTGGAGGAGCGTGGCAATCCTGCAGGGCTTCGCCAAGCACCACGGGAGAGGAGAAGGACTTGGGAGAGAGGGAGGGCTGCACCAAAGGCAAAAGGGGTGTGTCTAGAGGCCCTCCTACCCTCACTATATATAGGGAGCCCAAGGGGGGGGTGCGCCAGCCCTAGGAGATCCAATATCCTAGGGGGCGGCGGCCAGGGGAGGTTTCCCTCCCCCCCAAGGCACCTAGGAGGTGCCTTCCCTCCTTGGGACTCTTCCTTAAGGTTCCCCCTTCACCCTAGGCGCATGGGCCATAAGGGAAGTGGCGCCCCAGCCCACTTTGGGCTAGATCCCTTCCCACTTCAGCCCATGGGACCCTCCGGGATAGGTGGCCCCACCCGGTGGGCCCCCGGGAACCTTCCGGTGGTCCCAGTACAATACCGATGACCCCGAAACTTGTCCCGATGGCCGAAATAGGACTTCCTATATATAAATCTTTACCTCCGGACCATTCCGGAACTCCTCGTGACGTCCGGGATCTCATCCGGGACTCCGAACAACATTCGGTAACCACATACAAGCTTCCTTTATAACCCTAGCATCATCGAACCTTAAGTGTGTAGACCCTACGGGTTCGGGAGACATGCAGACATGACCGAGATGACTCTCCGGTCAATAACCAACAGCGGGATCTGGATACCCATGTTGGCTCCTACATGTTCCACGATGATCTCATCGTATGAACCACGATGTCAAGGACTTAATCAATCCCGTATTCAATTCCCTTTGTCTAGCGGTATTGTACTTGCCCGAGATTCGATCGTCGGTATACCGATACCTTGTTCAATCTCGTTACCGGCAAGTCTCTTTACTCGTTCCGTAACACATCATCCCATGATCAACTCCTTGGTCACATTGCGCATATGATGATGTCCTACCGAGTGGGCCCAGAGATACCTCTCCGTTTACACGGAGTGACAAATCCCAGTCTCGATTCATGCCAACCCAACAGACACTTTTGGAGATACCTGTAATGCACCTTTATAGTCACCCGGTTACGTTGTGACGTTTGATACACCCAAAGCATTCCTACGGTATCCGGGAGTTGCACAATCTCATGGTCTAAGGAAATGATACTTGACATTAGAAAAGCTATAGCATACGAACTACACGATCTAGTGCTATGCTTAGGATTGGGTCTTGTCCATCACATCATTCTCCTAATGATGTGATCCCGTTATCAACGACATCCAATGTCCATGGTCAGGAAACCGTAACCATCTATTGATCAACGAGCTAGTCAACTAGAGGCTCACTAGGGACATGGTGTTGTCTATGTACCCACACATGTATCTGAGTTTCCTATCAATACAATTATAGCATGGATAATAAACGATTGTCATGAACAAGGAAATATAATAATAACTAATTTATTATTGCCTCTAGGGCATATTTCCAACACCTAGCCCTTCCCCTACCTCTAACCTTCCCCCTCCTCAGATTCCGCGCCCAGCCGTCCCTTCGCCGCCACTTGGCGCCGCCCGAGTGGGTAGCCGCCACCAGCGCCGCCGCCTGCATCCACTAGGAGTCCGCCCCGTCGCCTCTCAGCCTCCTCCACCCCGCGCGGCCGCCCGAGCCCGCAACCGGCCCGCCTTGGGCTGGATCTGGGCCCAAGCGCCTCCACCCCAGCGCCCCGTCTTCCTCCCGCGGGGAGGATCCCGAGCGCCTGTGCTACATCGCCTCGTCTACCTCGTTAGCCGGGGAACGCCGCACCATCCGCCGGTGACCTCGAACCCAGGCCGGACCTCCCTTTGCCGCCCCGTGCCCTTCCCTTTCCCTCTCCTTCTCATCTCTCTCCAGACCTCACATCTCTCTCCCTCGCCCTGCCGGATCCCGATGGCCGCCCGACCCCGAAGCCCATACATCGACGCCGGTCACCTCTTGGGCGCACCTCCACCGGATCCGGGACCCCTCGCCTAGATCTGCCCGTTCCATACATCGCCGGCCGCGCGTGTCGTTGTTTCCCCGTGCGTCGCCCTCACCGGAGCCGCGCTATGCCGCCGCCATCATCCTACTTCGAGGAGACGAGCTTCGCGCCCGCTCGCGTTGACTCCCGCGTGGGTCGGATTTCTCTCCGCCGGCCCAGCCGCTCCCCTGTGCCGCGCAAGGCCCAGCGCCGCTGGCCTCCTCTGCCAAGCCGGGCCGAGGCCCATGGTGAGGCCACCCCAGCGCCCGTCCTTTTTTTTCTTTATTGGGCTTCCTGTCCAGATTCGGCCCATGTCATGTTTTTTTTCGTTCTGCGATTTGTCCTTTTATCCAGAGTTAATTGTTCTATAGAAAAGACCCTCATGTTCATGCATATAATAACTCACAATTCGTGCATCGGATTAAAATGATTTATATATGAAACTTGCTCAGAATTTTGTCTAGTTTAATAATATGTCACTTTCATCCATGTTTAAAATGTCTAAAAATGATGTTTGTTTAAATTTGCTGCTATGCCATGCTAAAATGATTTAATTCATAACTATTCAACCGTAGCTCCGAATTAAATAAACTTTATATGTAAATGGGGTAGAATTTTGCCTAGTTTAACATGGTGGCCTTATTTTGTATGCTTAACAACTCTAAAATTATGTTTAGGGCAGAACAGTACCAAACCTATATATGCATATGAGGAGTTTCCAGAATTGTTGTTCGTTGTTTCCGGCCTCATTTAACCTTGACTAGATAGGTAGTTTATATTTGCTTCACCCTCTTGCCATGTTTAACAACATTTAATATTGTTGGGTACATATCGAACTAAATAAGTCACGTGGTGTTTCGTCAATATGCAACGGCGTTGCATATTGAGCTCCATTTAATTTGTAGGATTGCTTGTGCACTTTGTCATGCCATGCTTCATTAAACCGGACATGCATCATACTTGATTGTGCATCATGCCATGTTTATGTGATGGTTGTTTACTTTGTTGTGTGCTTCTTTCCGGTGTTTGCTTCTTCGGGTTGGTTCCGATAACGTCGCGTTTGTGAGGAACCGTTCGACTACGTCCGTTTGTCTTCTTCATGGACTCGTTCTTCTTCCTTGCGGGATTTCAGGCAAGATTATCATACCCTCGAAATCACTTCTATCTTTGCTTGCTAGTTGCTCGCTCTTTTGCTATGCCTATGCTGCGATACCTACCACTTGCTTATCATGCCTCCCATATTGGTGAACCAAGCCTCTAAGCCACCTTGTCCTAGCAAACCGTTGTTTGGCTATGTTACCGCTTTGCTCAGCCCCTCTTATAGCGTTGTTAGTTGCAGGTGAAGATTGAAGCTTGTTCCATGTTGGAACATGGATATTTTGTTGGGATATCACGATATATCTTATTTAATTAATGCATCTATATACTTGGTAAAGGGTGGAAGGCTCGGCCTTATGCCTGGTGTTTTGTTCCACTCTTGCCGCCCTAGTTTCCGTCATATCAGTGTTATGTTCCCGGATTTTGCTTTCCTTACGCGGTTGGGTTATAATGGGAACCCCTTGACAGTTCGCTTTGAATAAAACTCCTCCAGCAAGGCCCAACCTTGGTTTTACCATTCGCCTCCTAGCCTTTTTCCCTTGGGAGTCGCGATCCCGAGGGTCATCTTTATTTTAAACCCCCCCCCCCCCCCGGGGCCAGTGCTTGTCTAAGCGTTGGTCCAAACTAGAGCCCCTTGCAGCGCCACCTCGGGGAAACTCGAGGGCTGGTTTTAGTTGTACGGATTGCTTATCTGGTGTTTCCCTGAGAACGAGATATGTGCAGCTCCTATCGGGATGTCGGCACATCGGGTGGTCTTGCTGGACTTGTTTTACCATTGTCGAGGATTTCTTGTAGAACCGGGATACCGAGTCTGATCGGAATGTCTCGGGAGGAGGTCTATTCCTTCGTTGACCGTGAGAGCTTGTCATGGGCTAAGTTGGGACACCCCTGCAGGGATTTGAACTTTCGAAAGCCGTGCCCGCGGTTATGGGCAGATGGGAATTTTTTGATGTCCAGTTGTAGAAAACCTGAAGTTGACCGTAATTAAAATGTATCAACCGCGTGTGTAACCGTGATGGTCTCTTTCCGGCGGAGTCCGGGAAGTGAACACGGTGTTGGAGTTATGCTTGACGTAGGTTGTTCTAGGATCACTTCTTGATCATAGTTGTTCGACCGTGCTTTTGCCTTCTCTTCTCGCTCTCTTTTGCGTATGTTAGCCACCATATATGCTAGTCGCTTGCTGCAGCTCCATCTCATACCTTTTACCTCACCTATAAGCTTAAATAGTCTTGATCGCGAGGGTGCGAGATTGCTGAGTCCCCGTGGCTCACAGATACTTCCAAAACCAGCTTGCAGGTGCCGATGAGTCCGTGCAGATGATGCAACCAAGCTCAGGAGGAGCTCGATGAAGATCTTGTCCTTTGTGTTGTTTCATTCTAGTTGATCAGTAGTGGAGCCCAGTTGGGGTCGATCGGGGACCTTTGTCGCATTTGGGGTTCTTCTTTTATTTTGGTTCCGTAGTCGGACCTTGTGTGTATCTGGTTGATGTAATGCTTTATTCATGTATTGTGTGAAGTGGCGATTGTAAGCCAACTATGTATCTTTTTCCCCTATTGTATTACTTGGGTTGTGTGAATATTACCTCACTTGCGACATTGCTTTGAATGCGGTTATGCCTCTAAGTCATGCTTCGACACGTGGGAGATATAGCCGCATCGAGGGCGTTACAAGTTGGTATCAGAGCCTTCCCCGACCTTAGGAGCCCCATTGCTTGATCGTTTTTTGGCCGAGTTATGTCTAGAAAAATGTTTTGAGTCATTTAGGAATTATATATCGAAGAGTTTAGGAATTCTTTTTACTTCCCAGTCTCCTCATTGCTCTGGTAAGGCATCCTGACGTAGAGTTTTGACTCTTCTCTTCTCAAATTTCACTAAAAAAATTTAGGATCACGCGGGTATTTTGGAATCGTTCCGATGGTTTTGTGACGAGAACATTGTCTTGGTGCCTCCTATCAGGGGTTTTGTGGAAGTGTCCCGGGGAGTTGAGCTCCGAGGTGTTGTCGTCATAATTTTATCGTTGCAGTTCTAGAATACCTGATTTTAGTACGCCGACATCGAAAATCTCTTTTATGCAGTTGTTGGTGAGATAACCTCGACGCCACCCAGTACTGGGGCGGGAGTTCGGGAGTATTGCCATAACTTGTATAACGGATGCTTTTCGAAGGTTGAGGTAGACGATTTCCGAAGGTTTCTTGGTTATGTGTTGAAGGATGGATACAGCTGGATGTAGGATTTGCTAGTTTTGGGTGAGATATTATGCTTCCCCTGTATCCCCAACACCTGATTGCATAACCGGAAAATTTCGGGAGTTTCATAGGTGGGAATTCAAGTAGCTCTTAGGATATCTTTCCGACAGATGTATGATATGAAATTGGGGTTCGACGTCTAGTGGTCCGCCTATTCACGGTCGGTTTTACAGTGGTCTCGTTGTGTCTTAAAGAGTCCTTGGCTATGCCGACTCGGGGACGCTTCGTATGTCATGTGCACTGCCTTGTACATGATGGTGCTGTACGATCGAGCCCGTGTAGGCCCCACCACGAAAACTTCGGACGAAATCTCTATCATATGTTTGTTCCGGCTTATTCCGTAAGCAAATCCTTTGTTTTGTTTTCAGTTGTGCTATTCGAGTTGCTTCAAACTCAAGTGTTGATTCCATACCTTTCTGAAACGGTGTTCTCATACTTCGATGTGAATACCAATACTTCTTTTTCATCAAGATTGTTTTTTCCAATCCTTTTTAACCGGTGTGTTTCTCTTCAAGTGAATCCGTTCGTTTCAACATCCGCTTGATCAAGTATCAGTTCTTCTCAACGGTGTTTGTTTCATCCGTCTCCAAGTTGTCTTCATTTTCCCCCCCCCCCCCCCCTTTTTTTTCGAGGACTCAGTTTTCTTAATCAAATATCCATTTTATTCATGTGAAGTCTCTTCGTTCTTTTCAGTCAATGTTCGTATCCGGTGATTGTCATGAAGATCCTAATGGAGCTTCTAGTTTATCATTCTTTGTTCTTTTATCTTCTCCGGTGGTTTCAAGTCAAGTTTTGTTGATCATACCTTTTTCCTCGTTTCAATGCTTTCTCATGCCGGTGCAATTCGTAATCGTTCATCTCTCGCTATCCTATTGTCCCGGAGTGCTCAAGATATCTCAAAAGGCTCGTCTTGTCTTTCAAGATCAGTTCAACCTATTTCGAGGTTGTTATCTCATTCAAGCCATTTAATTCAACCGGCGCAATCTATCTTTTAAATCATTCAACAGTGTTTTCTTTTGAGTGGGCCCTAACCCACAGGTCTTTTTCCAGGATCTTACCTGACTCTTCTTATTTTCCCGGCATTACTCTCAAATTCTTTTCCAAGTTTGACGTAAGAATGAATTGTCATCAGTCAAATGCCTTTCTCCTAGATCTTCCAAATTCTTTCCATCGTTGGCTCAACCTTTCTAATTTTCATTCAGGAGTATCTCAACAATTCATGGTGGTGTTTCTCGTCGTCATTCTCGGATTTTGAAGACGAAGAAGATTTTTTCCTCTCAATCTTGGTCTGTTCTCTTCAAGATTCGTGATTCTAGCTTGTTGCCATCCTCTCATAATTGTTTTTAATTGTGAGAATTCTTTTCACCCTTCCGGAGCAATTCAAGATTCTGTTCAGTTTGTTCATCTGGAGCCCATCATCTAAGATTTATTCATTCTCAGCTTTCAGCCATCATTCTCCAAATTCTACCGGTGCTTCGTGCAAGTGATCTTTAATCTGCTCGTGATCTCTTCGTTCTCTTGTCTCTAAATTCTCTCAATCATCTTCTTTCATTTGCTAATCTGTCCCGGTGTTGTCCTTATCTTTCCTTCGGTCATTTTAATTCTTACAGCGATTCGTTCAAGAGTTTTCTTCCTTCGTGTATCATATCTATGCATTCGTGCTTTTCAAATTCTACCGGTGGTTTCTTGAAGACCTTCTCATGTTTGCGCTATATCTCTCTTAATCTTTCTACGAGGATAAGTAGTATGCCAAATCCGTTGCTTGTCAGCAATTAAATTGTTGAAGGATACGCATAACATAATTCTTATTCTTGTTCCATCCAAGTGATTAATTCCTTTTTCCAGAGTGGTTCATCATATCATATTCTCAGTTCGAGATGCTTTATCTTTCCTTTCCCGGAGTTCCAAGCTTTAATTATCATGGAGATCCATCTAAACCATTGCAAGGGTTCACCTTGTGTTTTCAATTTCTCTTTCTTTTTATTCTTTTATTACCGGAGTTCTTCATGAAGGTTCTACTTGATGGATTCATCAAGGATTTAATTCCTTCTTGAAGTGTTCATCGACAGTCTTTGCTAAGAAGCTCAAGTTTTCTTCTTCTTGCTATCCGGAGTGCAATTCTTTCTACCATATTATCGGAGGTGGTATTATGTCATTCTTGATAATTTGAGTTCACGTTTCATGATTCACATATTATTAAGAGTGAGGTATTTTAAATCCATCAATCTCGTCATTGAAGTATCTTGGGTTATATTTCACCTAAAGCTTTCCCTAAGGATTGTTGCTATTTATGGTGCTTATAAATGACCCAAGTTCTTCTTTTATTCTTCCGGTGAATAAGCTTTCTCGTCTCCTTGTTTATATCAATCCAATTCTTCTTCCCGTGAGTGGCTGGTTGTCACCTAATAATTTGAGATGTATCCCATAAGACCATATCAAGCTTATCCTTTTGTTGTTGGATTTCCAACAACTCCGTTCGACCCTTCTCCTAATGATGTTGCTTTCCTCTCCGTTCTTTTGAATCCATTCTTACTTTCGTTCCGGAGGCATTGTATTGTTGCTCTCTTCAACCCATCTTCTTGTTTTGTCAGGATCGTGTTCTTTTCTTGTTTTATCCATTTAACCGGAGTGTTGTGTCCCCTTGCTCAAGCTCTTTCATTTTATCAAGTTGTTCATCTCTTTTAAACCGGAGTGCTGTCCGAGATCGTTCTTACCCCTTGTTCCATTCATTCAATAGTTACGGAGGCAGTGTATTGTGATTTCTTCAAGTATCTTCTCATCTTATCAAGTTCTTATTCAATTCCTTTTCTTTTCAATCAGAGTGCTGCCCGAAGTTGTTCTCCCTTGTTCCTCTTTTCTAACGGAGTGTTTTGAGCTTCGTTCATCGCCGTTGTATTCTTTTCTCGAGATGGCTTAACCTTTTCAAGGTTCTTTGGTCTCACTCGTTTGTCAAAGAAGCAACTTAGTTTTACCTCTCCTCTTTCTCTTCCGTTTTTCCCTCCGGTGCCATTCTAGATCTCGGGACGAGATCCTCTCGTAGTGGTGGAGTGTTGTGACGCCCCAAGACCGATGTGCCATGTGTCCTCCAGTTATTCGCCGTCGTTGCCATGTCATTTGCTTGCGTGTTGCATCTTGCCATGTCATCCTGTGCATTGCATCATCATGTTTTCAAAACCTGCATTCGTCAGGGTTCTCCTCGTTCTCTCTGTTGTCCGTTCTGAGCCCAGACACACTTGCACGCGCTCGCGGCATGTCCGAAATAGTATTTTATAAGTGGCCAGAAAAAATTCTCGGAATGGGATGAGAGTTGACGTGTGGCCTTATTATAGTGTAGATGGACCGCCTGTCAAGTTTCATCGCATTCGGAGTTCGTTTGATAGCCCAACCGTTAAACTATAGCGACATTATAGTCGGTCTTACGTCGGACGTTTTCGGTCTCCGGAAACGGTTGCCGGGTTTTCCCTCTCTTTCCTCTCTAGCCCATCTACACAGCCCACCTAGGCCCAGACTACTCCTCCTCGTGCCTGGAGCAGTCCGATCGTGATCCGAGGGTCCGAAAACAGATGAAAACCCCTAACCCTAGCCATCCCTGCCTATATATGGACAACCCCCCTTCCAAATTTGGGCAGCCTAGTCCTTCCCCTACCTCTAACCTTCCCCCTCCTCAGATTCCGCGCCCAGCCGTCCCTCCGCTGCCACTTGGCGCCGCCCGAGTGGGTAGCCGCCACCAGCGTCGCCGCCTGCATCCACTAGGAGTCCGCCCCGTCGCCTCTCAGCCTCCTCCACCCCGCGCGGCCGCCCGAGCCCGCAACCGGCCCGCCTTGGGCTGGATCTGGGCCCAAGCGCCTCCACCCCAGCGCCCCGTCTTCCTCCCGCGGGGAGGATCCCGAGCGCATGTGCTACATCTCCTCGTCTACCTCGTTCGCCGGGGCACGCCGCACCATCCGACGGTGACCTCGAACCCAGGCCGGACCTCCCTTCGCCACCCCGTGCCCTTCCCTTTCCCTCTCCTTCTCATCTCTCTCCCAGACCTCACATCTCTCTCCCTCGCCCTGCAGGATCCGCCATGGCCGCCCGACCCCGAAGCCCATACGTCGACGCCGGTCACCTCTTGGGCGCGCCTCCACCGATCCGGGACCCCTCGCCTGGATCTGCCCGTTCCCTACATCGCCGGCCGCGCGTGTCGTTGTTTCCCCGTGTGTCGCCCTCGCCAGAGCCACGCTATGCCGCCGCCGTCATCCTACTTCGAGGAGACGAGCTTCGCGCCCGCTCGCGTTGACTCCCGCGTGGGTCGGATTTCTCTCCGCCGGCCCAGCCGCTCCCCTGTGCCGCGCAAGGCCCAGCGCCGCTGGCCTCCTCTGCCAAGCCGGGCCGAGGCCCATGGTGAGGCCACCCCAGCGCCCGTCCTTTTTTTTCTTCATTGGGCTTCCTGTCCAGATACGGCCCATGTCATGTTTTTTTCCGTTCTGCGATTTGTCCTTTTATCCAGAGTTAATTGTTCTATAGAAAAGACCCTCATGTTCATGCATATAATAACTCACAATTCGTGCATCGGATTAAAATGATTTATATATGAAACTTGCTCAGAATTTTGTCTAGTTTAATAATATGTCACTTTCATCCATGTTTAAAATGTCTAAAATGATGTTTGTTTAAATTTGCTGCTATGCCATGCTAAAATGATTTAATTCATAACTATTCAACCGTAGCTCCGAATTAAATAAACTTTATATGTAAATGGGGTAGAATTTTGCCTAGTTTAACATGGTGGCCTTATTTTGTATGCTTAACAACTCTAAAATTATGTTTAGGGCAGAACAGTACCAAACCTAATATATGCATATGAGGAGTTTCCAGAATTGTTGTTCGTTGTTTCCGGCCTCATTTAACCTTGACTAGATAGGTAGTTTATATTTGCTTCACCCTCTTGCCATGTTTAACAACATTTAATATTGTTGGGTACATATCGAACTAAATAAGTCACATGGTGTTTCGTCAATATGCAACGGCGTTGCATATTGAGCTCCATTTAATTTGTAGGATTGCTTGTGCACTTTGTCATGCCATGCTTCATTAAACCGGACATGCATCATACTTGATTGTGCATCATGCCATGTTTATGTGATGGTTGTTTACTTTGTTGTGTGCTTCTTTCCGGTGTTTGCTTCTTTCGGGTGGGTTCCGATAACATCGCGTTTGTGAGGACCCGGTCGACTATGTTCGTTTGTCTTCTTCATGGACTCGTTCTTCTTCCTTGCGGGATTTCAGGCAAGATGACCATACCCTCGAAATCACTTCTATCTTTGCTTGCTAGTTGCTCGCTCTTTTGCTATGCCTATGCTGCGATACCTACCACATGCTTTATCATGCCTCCCATATTGTTGAACCAAGCCTCTAACCCACCTTGTCCCTAGCAAACCGTTGTTTGGCTATGTTACCGCTTTGCTCAGCCCCTCTTATAGCGTTGTTAGTTGCAGGTGAAGATTGAAGCTTGTTCCATGTTGGAACATGGATATTTTGTTGGGATATCACGATATATCTTATTTAATTAATGCATCTATATACTTGGTAAAGGGTGGAAGGCTCGGCCTTATGCCTGGTGTTTTGTTCCACTCTTGCCGCCCTAGTTTCCGTCATATCAGTGTTATGTTCCCGGATTTTGCGTTCCTTACGCGGTTGGGTTATAATGGGAACCCCTTGACAGTTCGCTTTGAATAAAACTCCTCCAGCAAGGCCCAACCTTGGTTTTACCATTCGCCTCCTAGCCTTTTTCCCTTGGGAGTCGCGATCCCGAGGGTCATCTTTATTTTAAACCCCCCCCCCCCGGGGCCAGTGCTTGTCTAAGCGTTGGTCCAAACTAGAGCCCCTTGCAGCGCCACCTCGGGGAAACTCGAGGGCTGGTTTTAGTTGTACGGATTGCTTATCTGGTGTTTCCCTGAGAACGAGATATGTGCAGCTCCTATCGGGATGTCGGCACATCGGGTGGTCTTGCTGGACTTGTTTTACCATTGTCGAGGATTTCTTGTAGAACCGGGATACCGAGTCTGATCGGAATGTCTCGGGAGGAGGTCTATTCCTTCGTTGACCGTGAGAGCTTGTCATGGGCTAAGTTGGGACACCCCTGCAGGGATTTGAACTTTCGAAAGCCGTGCCCGCGGTTATGGGCAGATGGGAATTTTTTGATGTCCAGTTGTAGAAAACCTGAAGTTGACCGTAATTAAAATGTATCAACCGCGTGTGTAACCGTGATGGTCTCTTTCCGGCGGAGTCCGGGAAGTGAACACGGTGTTGGAGTTATGCTTGAGTAGGTTGTTCTAGGATCACTTCTTGATCATAGTTGTTCGACCGTGCTTTTGCCTTCTCTTCTCGCTCTCTTTTGCGTATGTTAGCCACCATATATGCTAGTCGCTTGCTGCAGCTCCACCTCATACCTTTTACCTCACCTATAAGCTTAAATAGTCTTGATCGCGAGGGTGCGAGATTGCTGAGTCCCCGTGGCTCACAGATACTTCCAAAACCAGCTTGCAGGTGCCGATGAGTCCGTGCAGATGACGCAACCAAGCTCAGGAGGAGCTCGATGAAGATCTTGTCCTTTGTGTTGTTTCGTTCTAGTTGATCAGTAGTGGAGCCCAGTTGGGGTCGATCGGGGACCTTTGTCGCATTTGGGCTTCTTCTTTTATTTTGGTTCCGTAGTCGGACCTTGTGTGTATCTGGTTGATGTAATGCTTTATTCATGTATTGTGTGAAGTGGCGATTGTAAGCCAACTATGTATCTTTTTCCCTATTGTATTACTTGGGTTGTGTGAAGATTACCTCACTTGCGACATTGCTTTCAATGCGGTTATGCCTCTAAGTCATGCTTCGACACGTGGGAGATATAGCCCCATCGAGGGCGTTACAGCCATATAGGCCCTTGAAAACTGACAGCGACACCTCTCTTCGGGCAGAATGTTATGCACGAGCACAATGCGCAACAATTTTCAGAGTCGTAGACCCACTGGGAATTAGTGTTTGCGTTTTTGTTTGTATGACGTACAAACTTTAGCGGACAATGTTCACTCATACATGGCACATGTGCTAAACCCGCCGGCTGTTCGTTGGAAAGTTATACGAAATCTGAAGGAATCCAGCCTTCAAGTGTATCACCCATTATATCTCTACTCTGTTCTCCTTTGCTCTGCTTTTCAGGAAGAAGGTGGATTGGTGGCATTTCCTATATGCAGAGGGGATGGCAACGACTGTTCCTTGGTTGTAGGATGCAATGCATCTCGCTAAATGTCAAGCTGTACGATTTTGGGTCTGCCTAGATACCTATGTAGGGGAGAAGAAATCTGCAAGTTGGGTAGAAAGCTCGGCATGATTCTCAGTAATATTCTTTACTTGGTACTTGATGATTACTCTTTACTTGGTACAAGGTACTTGATGATTCTAATATAGTCTGACCCTGCTGCAGATAGTAGTTTACATACATGCCTAAATGTGTTGGAGATGCATTGTGTTGGAAATATGCCCTAGAGGCAATAATAAAATGGTTATTATTATATTTCTTTGTTCATGATAATTGTCTATTGTTCATGCTATAATTGTGTTATCTGGAAATCGTAATGCATGTGTGAATACATAGACCACAACACGTCCCTAGTGAGCCTCTAGTTGACTAGCTCGTTGATCAAAAGATAGTCATGGTTTCCTAACTATGGACATTGGATGTCATTGATAACGGGATCACATCATTAGGAGAATGATGTGATGGATAAGACCCAATCCTAAGCATAGCTCAAAGATCGTGTAGTTCGTTTGCTATAGCTTTTCCGAATGTCAAGTATCATCTCCTTAGACCATCAGATTGTGCAACTACCGGATACCGTAGGAGTGCTATGGGTGTGCCAAACGTCACAACGTAACTGGGTGACTATAAAGGTGCACTACGGGTATCTCCGAAACTGTCTGTTGGGTTGGCACGAATCGAGACTAGGATTTGTCACTCCGTATGACGGAGAGGTATCTCTGGGCCCACTCGGTAATGCATCATCATAATGAGCTCAATGTGACCAAGTGGTTGATCACGGGATCATGCATTGCGGTACGAGTAAAGTGACTTGCCGGTAACGATATTGAACGAGGTATTGGGATACCGACGATCGAGTCTCGGGCAAGTAACGTACCGATTGACAAAGGGAATTGTATACGGGATTGATTGAATCCTCGACATCGTGGTTCATCCGATGAGATCATCGAGGAGCATGTGGGAACCAACATGGGTATCCAGATCCCGCTGTTGGTTATTGACCGGAGAGTCGTCTCGGTCATGTCTGCGTGTCTCCCGAACCCTTATGGTCTACACACTTAAGGTTCGGTGACGCTAGGGTTGTTGAGATATTAGTATGCGGTAACCCAAAAGTTGTTCGGAGTCCCGGATGAGATCCCGGACGTCACGAGGAGTTTCGAAATGGTCCGGAGGTGAAGATTTATATATAGGAAGTCAAGTTTCGGCCATCGGGAAAGTTTCGGGGGTAATCGGTATTGTACCGGGACCACCGGAAGGGTCCCGGGGGTCCACCGGGTGGGGCCACCTATCCCGGAGGGCACCATGGGCTGAAGTGGGGAAGGGAACCAGCCCCTAGTGGGCTGGTGCGCCCCCCTTGGGCCTCCCCTACGCCTAGGGTTGGAAACCCTAGGGGTGGGGGCGCCCCACTTGGCTTGGGGGGCAAGTCACCCCCCTTGGCCGCCGCCCCCCCTTGGAGATCCCATCTCCTGGGGCCGGCGCCCCCCCCCTAGGGGTCCTATATATAGTGGGGGAGGGAGGGCAGCCGCACCCTAGCCCCTGGCGCCTCCCTTTCCCTGGGATCTCCTAGGGCTGGCGCCCCCCCCTAGGGGTCCTATATATAGTGGGGGAGGGAGGGCAGCTGCACCCTAGCCCCTGGCGCCTCCCTCTCCCTCTCGCTGAGCTTAGCGAAGCCCTGCCGAGATCACCGCTATTTCCACCACCACGCCTTCATGCTGTTGGATCTCCATCAACCTCTCCTTCCCCCTTGCTGGATCAAGAAGGAGGAGACGTCTTCCCAACCGTACGTGTGTTAAACGCGGAGGTGACGTCCGTTCGGCACTAGGTCATCGGTGATTTGGATCACGACGAGTACGACTCCATCAACCCCGTTCTCTTGAACGCTTCCGCTCGCGATCTACAAGGGTATGTAGATGCACTCCCCTCTCCCTCGTTGCTAGATGACTCCATAGATTGATCTTGGTGATGCGTAGAAAATTTTAAAATTTTGCTACGTTCCCCAACAGTGGCATCATGAGCTAGGTCTATGCGTAGTTTCTATGCACGAGTAGAACACAAAGCAGTTGTGGGCGTCGATATTGTCAATTTACTTGCCGTTACTAGTCTTATCTTGATTCGGCGGCATCATGGGATGAAGCGACCCGGACCGATCTTACACGTACACTTACGTGAGACTGGTTCCACCGACTGGCATGCACTAGTTGCATAAGGTGGCTAGCGGGTGTCTGTCTCTCCCACTTTAGTCGGATCAGATTCGATGAAAAGGGTCCTTATGAAGGGTAAATAGAAATTGGCATATCACGTTGTGGTTTTGGCGTAGGTAAGAAACGTTCTTGCTAGAAACCTATAGCAGCCACGTAAAAACTTGCAACAACAATTAGAGGATGTCTAACTTGTTTTTGCAGCATGTGCCGTGTGATGTGATATGGCCAAAAGGATGTGATGAATGATATATGTGATGTATGATATTGATCATGTTCTTGTAATAGGAATCACGACTTGCATGTCGATGAGTATGACAACCGGCAGGAGCCATAGGAGTTGTCTTAATTTATTTATGACCCACGTGTCAACATAAACGTCATGTAATTACTTTACTTTATTGCTAAAGCGTTAGCCATAGTAGTAGAAGTAATAGATGATGAGACAACTTCAAGAAGACACGATGATGGAGATCATGGTGTCATGCCGGTGACAACGATGATCATGGAGCCCCGAAGATGGAGATCAAAAGGAGCAAATGATATTGGCCATATCATGTCACTATTTGATTGCATGTGATGTTTATCATGTTTTACATCTTATTTGCTTAGAACGACGGTAGCTTAAATAAGATGATCCCTCATAATAATTTCAAGAAAGTGTTCCCCCTAACTATGCACCGTTGCGAAGGTTCGTTGTTTCGAAGCACCACGTGATGATCGGGTGTGATAGATTCTAATGTTCGAATACAACGGGTGTAAGTCAGATTTACACACGCAATACACTTAGGTTGACTTGACGAGCCTAGCATGTACAGACATGGCCTCGGAAAATAGAAGACCGAAAGGTCGAGCATGAGTCGTATAGAAGATACGATCAACATGAAGATGTTCACCGATGTTGACTAGTCCGTCTCACGTGATGATCGGACACGGCCTAGTTGACTCGGATCATGTTTCACTTAGATGACTAGAGGGATGTCTATCTGAGTGGGAGTTCATTGAATAATTTGATTAGATGAACTTAATTATCATGAACTTAGTCTAAAATCTTTACATTATGTCTTGTAGATCAAATGGCTCACGCTAATGTTGCCCTCAACTTCAACGCGTTCCTAGAGAAAACCAAGCTGAAAGATGATGGCAGCAACTATACGGACTGAGTCCGAAACCTGAGGATCATCCTCATAGCTGCCAAGAAAGATTATGTCCTAGAAGCACCGCTAGGTGACGCACCCATCCCAGAGAACCAAGACGTTATGAACGCTTGGCAGTCACGTGCTGATGATTACTCCCTCGTTCAGTGCGGCATGCTTTACAGCTTAGAACCGGGGCTCCAAAAGCGTTTTGAGCAACACGGAGCATATGAGATGTTCGAAGAGCTGAAAATGGTTTTCCAAGCTTATGCCCGGGTCGAGAGATATGAAGTCTCCGACAAATTCTTCAGTTGTAAGATGGAGGAAAATAGTTCTGTCAGTGAGCACATACTCAAAATGTCTGGGTTGCATAACCACTTGACTCAACTGGGAGTTAATCTCCTGGATGACACGGTCATTGATAGAATCCTTCAGTCGCTTCCACCGAGCTACAAGAGCTTTGTGATGAACTTCAATATGCAGGGGATGGAAAAGACCATTCCTGAGGTATATTCAATGCTGAAATCAGCGGAGGTGGAGATCAAAAAGGGACATCAAGTGTTGATGGTGAATAAAACCACTAAGTTTAAGAAAGGCAAGGGTAAGAAGAACTTCAAGAAGGACGGCAAGGGGGTTGCCGCGCCCGATAAGCAAGCTGCCGGGAAGAAGCCAAAGAATGGACCCAATCCCGAGACTGAGTGTTTTTATTGCAAGGGAAGTGGTTACTGGAAGCGGAACTACCCCCAAATACTTAGCGGACAAGAAGGCCGGCAACACTAAAGGTATATGTGATATACATGTAATTGATGTGTACCTTACCAGTACTCGTAGTAGCTTCTGGGTATTTGATACCGGTGCGGTTTCTCACATTTGTAACTCAAAGCAAGAGTTGCGGAATAAGCGAAGACTGGAGAAGGACGAGGTGACGATGTGCGTCGGGAATGGTTCCAAGGTCGATGTGATCGCCGTCGGCACGCTACCTCTACATTTACTTACGGGATTAGTTTTAAACCTCAATAATTGTTATTTAGTGCCAGCTTTGAGCATGAACATTGTATCAGGATCTCGTTTAATTCGAGACGGCTACTCATTTAAATCTGAGAATAATGGTTGTTCTATTTATATGAGAGATATGTTTTATGGTCATGCTCCGCTGGTGAATGGTTTATTCTTAATGAATCTCGAGTGTAATGTTAGACATATTCATAGTGTGAATACCAAAAGATGTAAGGTTGATAATGATAGTCCCACATACTTGTGGCACTGCCGCCTTGGTCACATAGGTGTCAAACACATGAAGAAGCTCCATGCAGATGGACTTTTGGAGTCTCTTGATGACGAATCATTTGACACGTGTGAACCATGCCTCATGGGTAAAATGACCAAGACTCCGTTCTCAGGAACAATGGAGTGAGCAACCAACTTATTGGAAATCATACATACTGATGTGTGCGGTACAATGAGTGTTGAGGCTCGCGGTGGCTATCATTATGTTCTCACCCTCACTGATGACTTGAGTAGATATGGGTATGTCTACTTAATGAAACACAAGTCTGAGACCTTTGAAAAGTTCAAGGAATTTCAGAGTGAGGTTGAGAATCAACGTGACAGAAAAATCAAGTTCTTGCGATCAGATCGTGGGGGAGAATACTTGAGTCACGAATTTGGCACGCACTTAAGGAAATGTGGAATAGTTTCACAACTCACGCCGCCTGGAACACCTCAGCGTAATGGTGTGTCCGAACGTCGTAATCGCACTCTATTGGATATGGTGCGATCTATGATGTCTCTTACCGATCTACCGCTGTCATTTTGGGGCTATGCTTTAGAGACTGCCGCATTCACTTTAAACAGGGCTCCGTCGAAATCCGTTGAGACGACACCTTATGAATTATGGTTTGGGAAGAAACCTAAGCTGTCGTTTCTAAAAATTTGGGGATGCGATGCTTATGTCAAGAAACTTTAACCTGAAAAGCTCGAACCCAAATCGAAAAAATGCGTCTTCATAGGATACCCTAAAGAAACTATTGGGTATACCTTCTACCTCAGATCCGAAGGCAAGATCTTTGTTGCCAAGAATGGATCCTTTCTAGAGAAAGAGTTTCTCTTGAAAGAAATAAGTGGGAGGAAAGTAGAACTCGATGAAGTATTACCTCTTGAACCGGTAAGTGGCGCAGCTCAAGAAAATGTTCCTGAGGTGCCTGGACCGACTAGAGAGGAAGTTAATGATGATGATCATGAAACTTCAGATCAAGTTGCTACTGAACTTCGTAGGTCCACAAGGACACGTTCTGCGCTAGAGTGGTACGGCAACCCTGTCCTGGAAATCATGTTGTTAGACAATGGTGAACCTTCGAACTATGAAGAAGCGATGGCGGGCCCAAATTCCGACAAATGGCTGGAAGCCATGAAATCCGAGATAGGATCCATGTATGAAAACGAAGTATGGACTTTGACTGACTTCCCGATGATCGGCGAGCCATAGAAAATAAATGGATCTTTAAGAAGAAGACAGACGCGGATGGTAATGTAACCATCTATAAAGCTCGGCTTGTCGCTAAGGGTTATCGACAAGTTCAAGGGGTTGACTATGATGAGACTTAATTTCTCACCCGTAGTGAAGCTGAAGTCCGTACGAATCATGTTAGCAATTGCCGCATTCTATGATTATGAGATATGGCAAATGGACGTCAAAACGGCATTCCTTAATGGTTTCCTTAAGGAAGAATTGTATATGATGCAGCCGGAAGGTTTTGTCGATCCTAAGAATGCTGACAAGGTGTGCAAGCTCCAACGCTCGATTTATGGGCTGGTGCAAGCATCTAGGAGTTGGAACATTCGTTTTGATGAGATGATCAAAGCGTTTGGGTTTACGCAGACTTATGGAGAAGCCTGCATTTAAAAGAAAGTGAGTGGGAGCTCTATAGCTTTTCTCATATTGTATGTGGATGACATGCTGTTGATGGGAAATGATATAGAATTCTTGGAAAGCATAAAGGCCTACTTGAACAAGTGTTTTTCAATGAAGGATCTTGGAGAAGCTGCTTACATATTAGGCATCAAGATCTATAGAGATAGATCGAGACGCCTCATTGGTCTTTCACAGAGTATGTACCTTGACAAGATATTGAAGAAGTTCAATATGGATCAGTCAAAGAAGGGGTTCTTGCCTGTATTGCAAGGTACGATATTGAGCACGGCTCAATGCCCGACCATGGCAGAAGATAGAAAAAAGATGAGTGTCGTCCCCTATGCCTCGGCCATAGGGTCTATCATGTATGCTATGCTGTGTACCAGACCTGATGTAAACCTTGCCGTAAGTTTGGTAGGAAGGTACCAAAGTAATCCTGGCATGGAACACTGGACAACGGTCAAGAATATCCTGAAGTACCTGAAGAGGACTAAGGATATGTTTCTCTTTTATGGAGGTGACGAGGAGCTCATCGTAAAGGGTTACTTCGATGCTAGCTTCGACACAGATCTGGATGACTCCAAGTCACAAAGCGGATACGTGTATATTTTGAATGGTGGGGCAGTAAGCTGGTGCAGTTGCAAGCAAAGTGTTGTGGCGGGATCTACATGTGAAGCGGAGTACATGGCAGCCTCGGAGGCAGCACAAGAAGCAATCTGGGTGAAGGAGTTCATTGCCGACCTAGGAGTCATTCCCAATGCGTCGGGCCCGATGACTCTCTTCTGTGACAACACTGGAGCTATTGCCTTTGCCAAGGAGCCCAGGTTTCACAGGAAGACCAGACATATCAAGCGTCGCTTCAACTCCATTTGTGAAAGTGTTCAAAATGGAGACATGGATATTTGTAAAGTACATACGGACCTGAATGTAGTAGATCCATTGACTAAACCTCTCCCTAGAGCAAAACATGATTAACACCAGAACTCTATGGGTGTTCGATTCATCACAATGTAACTAGATTATTGACTCTAATGCAAGTGGGAGACTGTTGGAAATATGCCCTAGAGGCAATAATAAAATGGTTATTATTATATTTCTTTGTTCATGATAATTGTCTATTGTTCATGCTATAATTGTGTTATCTGGAAATCGCAATACATGTGTGAATACATAGACCACAACACGTCCCTAGTGAGCCTCTAGTTGACTAGCTCGTTGATCAAAAGATAGTCATGGTTTCCTGACTATGGACATTGGATGTCATTGATAACGGGATCACATCATTAGGAGAATGATGTGATGGACAAGACCCAATCCTAAGCATAGCTCAAAGATCGTGTAGTTCGTTTGCTATAGCTTTTCCGAATGTCAAGTATCATCTCCTTAGACCATGAGATTGTGCAACTCCCGGATACCGTAGGAGTGCTTTGGGTGTGCCAAACGTCACAACGTAACTGGGTGACTATAAAGGTGCACTACGGGTATCTCCGAAACTGTCTGTTGGGTTGGCATGAATCGAGACTGGGATTTATCACTCCATATGACGGAGAGGTATCTCTGGGCCCACTCGGTAATGCATCATCATAATGAGCTCAATGTGACCAAGTGGTTGATCACGGGATCATGCATTGCGGTACGAGTAAAGTGACTTGCCGGTAACGAGATTGAACGAGGTATTGGGATACCGACGATCGAGTCTCGGGCAAGTAACGTACCGATTGACAAAGGGAATTGTATACGGGATTGATTGAATCCTCGACATCGTGGTTCATCCGATGAGATCATCGAGGAGCATGTGGGAGCCAACATGGGTATCCAGATCCCGCTGTTTGTTATTGACCGGAGAGTCGTCTCGGTCATGTCTGCATGTCTCCCGACCCGTAGGGTCTACACACTTAAGGTTCGGTGACGCTAGGGTTGTTGAGATATTAGTATGCGGTAACCCGAAAGTTGTTCGGAGTCCCGGATGAGATCCCGGATGTCACGAGGAGTTCCGGAATGGTCCGGAGGTGAAGATTTATATATAGGAAGTCAAGTTTCGGCCATCGGGAAAGTTTCGGGGGTAATCGGTATTGTACCAGGACCACCGGAAGGGTCCCAGGGGTCCATCGGGTGGGGCCACCTATCCCGGAGGGCCCCATGGGCTGAAGTGGGGAAGGGAACCAGCCCCTAGTGGGCTGGTGCGCCCCCCTTGGGCCTCCCCCTGCGCCTAGGGTTGGAAACCCTAGGGGTGGGGGCGCCCCACTTGGCTTGGGGGGCAAGTCACCCCCCTTGGCCGCCGCCCCCCTTGGAGATCCCATCTCCTAGGGCCGGCGCCCCCCCCCCCTAGGGGTCCTATATATAGTGGGGGGGAGGGCAGCCGCACCCTAGCCCCTGGCGCCTCCCTCTCCCTCCCGTGACACCTCTCCCTCTCGCTAAGCTTGGCGAAGCCCTGCCGAGATCACCGCTGTTTCCACCACCACGCCGTCATGCTGCTGGATCTCCATCAACCTCTCCTTCCCCCTTGCTGGATCAAGAAGGAGGAGACGTCTTCCTAACTGTACGTTTGTTGAACGCGGACGTGTCATCCGTTCGGCGCTAGGTCATCGGTGATTTGGATCACGACGAGTACGACTTCATCAACCCCGTTCTCTTGAACACTTCCGCTCGCGATCTACAGGGGTATGTAGATGCACTCCCCTCTCCCTCGTTGCTAGATGACTCTATAGATTGATCTTGGTGATGCGTAGAAAATTTTAAAATTCTGCTTCGTTCCCCAACACATTGCACTGTGTTTCATAGGTGGCCGTGACCGTGAAGGGTGAGTAAAGGTAATCGATCATCACATCAAGTTTCTGGAATTCCTTGGATCAAAAACAGATCAAGATGCATCTGGTTAAATTTCACGGATCGAAATCAATACAGATAAAAAATGGCTCAATGAAAGTTGTAGTATCTGCATACTCTTTGTTGGTATATAAATCATGGCTCCCCTAATACTTTATTCCCATGTAAAATAGCTAATTCCTGCATTACTTTGGAGTGCACACGTCAGTTAAGAAAGGAGACTGCAAGTTATATATAGTGATCTGTATTGCTTACATCTAATATACAATCTATACATGATGGTTTCCAATCCAGCCGGTTGTGCAATCGTCTTTCAACTGATTACAGCCAAAGTGTTCATCTTGGCTACTTCTTTACTTTTGCACAAATTAAATGGTGGAGTATGGCCACTACCAGCTACATGGTAAAATGTGGTAGCCTTAAATTGTCTTTGGTTTAGTCTCTTCTGTTTTCTTGTGTTCTACATAAGTCTACGAGCCTTATGTCTCAATAAAATAAAATGTGCGAGAATAGGACTGAAAATCAAAGCTATTCATCATTTCGTGTGGGATGTGAGTCTGGTTGAAACTTGAGTATACCAACTGGAATTTTGCTGTTGGACAATTGGAAAAATAGCCTACTCAAGGGTGTTTGGCCTTTTGCGCATCACCAGCCACTCGCGGCGCTCACACAAGCATCATATTTTGGTCTGGCATCAAAAGTCCAAGCATACAAGTGTTACAATTATTTATAGCAATATGAAATATACTTACCATTATATACACAGATAATCACTCTTTTTTTATGTTACGCCCTCCGTTCCAAATTACACATCGTGGTTTTAGTTCAACTAAAACCACGACGAGTAATTTGGAACGGAGGGAGTATTAAACAAGAAATTCAGGCATTTTTCATTAACCACAAATTAAGAAAAATGAATAAAGGTCTAATTTGCCTCCATTCACAGTTTTATCTGGTCTAGTTTGGCAATGTATTAGATATTGTTCTACTGGTCATGAAACAAACCATGTATAGAGCTAGGTCCAGGCGAGGTGGAGGATTCATTAGTATAAGTCAGGAAATGCCCATCAAAGAAATGGAAGTTGCTTGGCCAAAGAAGTTTCAGGGTGGTGCCTTAGAACATCAAGCGGTGATAATGTCGGCACGTCTTAAAATTTCCAAATGGTCTTCTAAAAATTCTTATCTCATCCTGGACTATTTTCACCAATGAATCTCAAGCACGACCTCATCATCAATGCGGCAGGTATGTGGTTAGCAGAAAAAAAAACACTAAAAGTTCCTTCCTTCAGGCCATGACCCCTGCATGTTGCATGTCCCTTATGTCTTTACCAATGGCCATGAGGGCCATTCAGTGCAGTACATAACATACAATGATCTTCCACATTAAGTCTTAAACATAAAAAAAATCCAGGCAACAGTTCATTATTTATATTGTGCTAGATTTATTTTTTTGCGTTCTGGTTCAATTTTGTTTTGAAAAAAGAAATAGTACTCATGGCAACATACTACGTTTTGGGCAAAGAATATTTCAGAGTGTCCCTTAGGAAATCAAGAGGCGATAACACCATCAAATTTAGGTTTTCCAAATGGCTTTTTAAAAGTCCTTATCTCATTCTCAGGTATGTTTGCACGATGGATCTCAAGCACAACTCATCGACGATTTTGCACATAAGCTTGGAACCAATTAAGAATTGCATCATCTGGACGCACGAGGGAGTCTGATGTTACGAGAACACATGAAGACAAGGCAGCTAATGTTCCTGCTCAAGATGTCAATCACATCTTCATAGCCTGATTCTAGTGCCTTTCGTGTTGTGTTCTCCCGTTGCAACGCACGGACCCTTTTGCTAGTATTTATATTATATAAGATCACCACAAGGCACGTAGCCAGTAGCCAGTAGCCAGTAGTCATTCGTATTAGTCAACCGACAGAGAAGAAAAGGAGTTGAATAAAAGCACATCACATGCACCATAAACGACCAATATTTATGAAGGCATTCAATACAAAATATCTCATGCATTGATCTAGGATAAACGTTTCTTTCCACCACGACATGAGGGGCCAACGATGGCTAACAATGCCTACATATAACACCACCCAGCGAGT
The DNA here is from genome assembly GCF_003073215.2 of Triticum urartu. Classification (NCBI taxonomy): domain Eukaryota; kingdom Viridiplantae; phylum Streptophyta; class Magnoliopsida; order Poales; family Poaceae; genus Triticum; species Triticum urartu. The sequence goes on along the minus strand of NC_053028.1, from coordinate 39,591,982 downwards.
GATGGATTCTCTTCAAGCTTCACGAGTCATTTCAATGGATTTCTCCCATACACCAACTGCTAGAGCAACAATAATGCAACAGAAGCAGAGAGTTAGCTTAAGAATAGGATACACCGGGAGAGGAATACCTAGGATGGACAGGGTTAATGGTGCGGCCAGCTTTGGAACAACGTGAACATATTCTGATGCCCTGGCAGCCAACCATTTGACTGTTGGCGATTAGCAGTTGTGACTAAACGTCTGGACCCATGCAGCACGAACGGCCGAGCAACGGGATTGGAACTCGAGCAGAGGGCAACCCGCTGTCGGCCCGGGAAGCATGAACGGCCAGAGCAGGCAAGCTGCCGAGCTAGGATGTGCCTCTCCGGTCGCCACGGGGAATGAGTCACCGAGCCGCCGGTCCACCCACGTCCTCACCCGGTCGCGCCATCTCCGGCCAAGCCTCTTGAGTGGTCCCGATGCTAGACACAAGCTGACTCGCCGCAGTGTCGTGCCTTCGCGGCCTGTCCCGACAGCTCCAGTTGCTTGGCTTGGGCGTCGCTGCCCACGGCGGGCCGCGGAGCGCGACAGGATTGAGGAGGAGCTCCTCAGCGTCAGCTAGCGTGTGCAGCGACCAGTGGGAGGAACGGCCGTGCTGGGGCACATCTCGGCGGCATGCATGTCCGCGAGGAGGTGCAGGGAGTGCGCAAGGTTGGAGCTCGCATGGCTAAAGCGAATGGCGCGGCAGAGGCTCCAGCATTGCTGGAATGGCCACCTTATCACTGGCTACGAGAGCATGGCTACCTTATAATTTGGGGAAATTGGGGAATTTTAGCGAGGGAGACTGACACGTGGGATCATCTGTCATAACGCCCGTGTAAGGGCCAAATAATTTGGAGCGTTCTATCGTTGCATTAGCAAAATTGCAAAAAAGTAAATAAAAAATATGTATGCAACATCATCGCCATTTTGTTTTTCTCACGGTATGTGAAAACAAATGTGAGAAACCTCGAAGCATTTCAAACATACCCATCAAGCGCATTTGTTGTGTGTAATTGCAACCAATGCCCACGTACTAGCCACATCAAACTATGTCGGAAGAATCATCCATGCATCATGTAATCAACGTTTGCAACAACACGAAAAATTGTTTGTAGCATGAATGCAATATTTACAGCAAACCTCCAGAATCATCACAACGTGTATCCATGTCTTTGCAACAAATCGAGAAGGAGTTTATAACTAACCTTTTAATATCACTGTTTCGTCCATCAACCTACCCAACTTGGGCTCATCAACGATTAATCTGGCTCACTAGAGAACCATCAAAGCTAGATCGGGTGGCCCCAAATATATCCGAACCCCTTTGCCCATCTCCCCTCTAACTCAGGCAAAGCAGAGTGAAAGGCTCTGATTTTGGGTCCAACTCGAGCTCCTTCCATGGGTGCAGGGCATGCATAAGCTTGTCAGCCTTTTTTGAAGCTCCAATATCTGAATTTTCAAACCGTTTTTTAATATTTGGTTTTTGTCAGAGCTGCCCTGAGGTCATATGACCGCGAAATTTTGCATGCACCTAGAAAACTAGAGCATCTTTGCTGCTAAAACATTTAGATTTGTTGATATCTTTTTAATATACTCTTCACCATAGGAAAAGATTAGCCCGAGCTCATAAACGCAACCCTCCTACTATAGTCCTTTTTTGTTTATATCCCATATATTTTAAAGTTAATATCGAAGTTGCGCACCCGAGATTTTTTACGCTAGCTTCGCCCCACTGTCAACATGATTCTGCAAGGTAATGTCCAATTTGTCTAGAGTAGAATTGTTTCGTTAAGCTAGCCTAGCGTTTGTGTGCTGACCCAGTTTGGACTAAGAAGTTATCTAGAACACAATTAAGATAGGAACTCACGGAAAATGTAATGAAAGTTTTGTGATTGAGGAAATATTTTGGCTAGTTTAAACAATTACAAAAATACTTGCCAAGTACGTGCATACATAGATAGCTGAGGTAAGTGTTGAAAATTTATTTTGATGAAGTATACAATGGAGTGAGGCTCGATATATAGAAATTCAGACATGAGTTTGAAAATTCCAGCAGAGGTGTCTACTTAAGCCTTTCTTCTCCCTTGGACCTTCGGACAGTGCCCGGTCCGGGAAAACCTCTAGATGGGTTCTCAAGCATACGCCACATCGGTTCCCGCAGATTTTCTGCAAAGTGGAGTAAGCAAACTGGAAGACAAGAAGTGAAATAGGAGTATACTAGCGAACCGACATAGAAGCGCGTCGAGTTACACACCTCCGAAGGAAGAGAGGGAATGGCAGCAATAACCAACCACCTCATCATGATTGTCGTCACTAGTAGCCATCTCCACCTCCACAAGGTCTTTTATCTCTTCCTCCTCCCCTTATTTATTTCTCTCACACAATCGCGCACGGGCGCACATTTGATTGAACCCTAATTTCCGTTTCTCATCGGTTAATGAATTGCGCATGCATGTGTGTTCCAATTGGCATCTCCAACGGGCTATTATTTCAAGAGCTCAAATCATGGTGGTGGTAGTGTAAGATCTGTTACTGCGCTTGGAGATTGGAACATAATCTAACGGGCTTCGATTCTTGGTCTAGCGGAAATTGAAGAGCATGCTTGATTTGCTAAGAAAATTTGGCTAGCCAATGCATTGGCAAGCAAAAAACTGGCAATGCCAATACTTAACAAAACTTGGCAACTTCGTGTGAGGCTGGAAAAATCACTAACCAATATTTGGCAATTTTTGGCATCAATCCAAACATGCTAGAAATGTGTAAGCGTATTCTATCTGGCCTTATTGGCCCCACTCATATTTGGAGTCAAATTTTGACCATACATGCAATTAACAAGATATGAAGTATATAGTACAAAAAGTATATTGTTGGACTTTTATTCGAAAGAGGTTTTCCATGATATATTTTTGTAACATATAATTTAGATTTTATTAGTTTAATTTATGGTCAAATTTTGGCCCACCATACGAGGGAGCCTAATAAACCGGAGGGAGTACAATGTATGGAGAAGTATGAACGAAGTTGATTAAAAACACGTCACATGCACCATATTTCACCGTTACTTATGAAGACCTTTAATTAAAAAAATCATGCATTGATCCACGATAAATTTTTCTCTCTACCACAACATGAGTGGTTAACAATGCCTACATATACCACCACTAAGCGAGGGCACTGTCTCCATGCTTCACAGTTCCACGTACTTCTCCTATACACCAATTGCAAGGGCAACAATATGCAAGGTAGCAAACATACAGTTAACTTAAGAATAGGAGACATCGGGGGAGCAATACCTAGAGCCCACTGAATATCTGGTGCTCACGACGGCCAATCAACGTGAACATTCCCAGTTGCACAGGCACCTGGGCTAAACTTTCTTTGTAATAGTAAGTAGTAATCGTAACTCAAGATGCAAGTAGGGTTGAACTACCAGCTACGGCGCCCCACAAAGCAAGCCCACTAAGTGCCCCTAGGCCGACCTCATTGTCTCTAGCGAGCTCAAGTGGCCGTATGGCTCCGTCTAGCAGGCATCCTGCATAACCTACGTTACGGCAACATCTCTACCTCTCTACCTATGTGGGGAGTCCTCACGGTAGCGTCGTCTGCTGGAGCTAACCCTTGGCACTTGCTCAGATATTCTCGATGATGTTGTTGAAGGCGGTGGTGCGAATTCTACCCAACTCCTCGCACCCGCTCGGTGTCCCGATGATGCTGTCAACGGCGGTGGAGCGAGCTTGCACATGCTTTAGCAAGTACATATGTTTTTTCATTAACTGCTACACTACACATGCTTTACCGTAACTCTGAAGTTAGTGTCGCCTGCAGTGTCAGTTTTCAGCAAACAACCTGGCAAGTTTAGCTTCCTTGTGCATTACAGATACAAATACGTGTTACTTTGTATTTATCTCAGAGAGGGGAAAAGCCTTGGATTGTTGTTCTTGTCTTGTTTTCATTTTGGTTTTGTTATACCGTACCGAAAATATACCGTGTGTTTCTCTTAGTGGAATTTGGGAGGTGCCCTTGCCGATGAAACTAAAGGACTGCTGAAAATAATTTGGTTTATAGAGTTTGTATTGTCGGGCATATAGAGAATCTGATTTAAAGAGTAGGCAAGACCACTACTTAGATAACATAACTGATTAAAACATTCCATATATTTGAAACCCATGCCTCCTTATTTTCTTAAAATGATATCGTCCACCATGCAAAACTATGCACATGTTTTTGCTGGTTATCATCTCCCTACTATAATTGGAACATTGCAGTATTTAGGCCCCCTTTTGCATATATGTTTGGGTGATATTGCATAGTCCGAAATTGCTTTGATGATATTTTTAATTAATACTCCCTTCGTCCCAAAATAAGTGTTTCAACTTTAGTACAACTTTGCAAAATTAGTATAAAGCTGAGACACTTATTTGAGATGGATGGAGTACTTTTTTACAACTAAAGGAAATCAGTTTCTCTTTCCAGCAAATAAGTTTTATACAAAGTATGTCATAAGATGTTGAAAGTATTGTGATTTGTCTACCCCAACTATAAGGGGTATGCCAAGTATCCAAGATACTTGTTAGCAATAACTTCGGTCGTGTATATATCAAGAATAATATAAACCTCTAGTCTTTAGTTAACTGGGTTACAGGCTGGAAAAAGACCAAACTTGCCTCCACCAACCATCTGTTCCCAAGCAATGTAATAGTCATCAATTTCCCGATGGAGGCTAGTATCATTGAAATATTTGCCATCATAGGAGTCATCCTTGAAAAGGAGATGTGAGACTAATAAGGCTTTCTTGCAAGCCTTCATACCTTATAAATTGCTGGGACCGAGGTGGGAGCATGGAGGAGACTTTGAAGGCGACGGCTAGGGTTGGGAATAGGAGCTGAGGGCAGCGGCAGAGCTATATTGTGGGTTGCAGGGGCCATGCCCCCCCCCCCCCCAGCCTTGGTAAATTTTGTGAAGGAAAAAAATTGGAGGAGAAGATTAGAAGAAATATAGACCCCCCCCCAAAACATCCGTATTTTCTATATTTGCCCCACCCCCCAAACGATTTTACCTAGCTCTACCAGTGGCTGAGGGTGGATTGGATATCACTCAAGTCAGGGCTTCTGTGCCCGGATCAAATGCTCACGTCAAAGTAATGCGGGCATTTAGCAACTACTAAATCAACCACCATGCCCAGATCATGCTGCCCCTGAAATTGCTCCGACCGCATCTATTTGTTGGTGAGGCTCATCGATGCTTCCTGCATATCACTTGCAGTTGGCGCATATCCCTACACATCCATGGCGGGCGGCACCGGCGTAGGTGGGCTTCTCCTCCTAGCAGGATTCGTTAGCATCAACGCCTTCGAGACACGCTGCAAGTGCTCCGTCCTTCTGCTGAAGGATCTCGCCAGGGCTACTTCCACTCGAGGATCCCGCCAACGCTTGCAACACTCATCTCCTTCCTAGTCCAACCTGAGGATCTGCCTGACTATAAGAGATGAGGGGAGGGTGGTGGCTAGAGCATGGCTCTGTCGTGGGAGAGAAGGGCAGGGCCAAGGAGAAAGCAAGAGACGTGAGGCATTCGGTGTGGTTCCTTTGATTTGGAGGTACCAGAGAATTCCGAATCCGAGGGGGATATGTCGTTCCAAGGAACAAGCAGATTTTGTTCCCTCGATCGGACTAAACACAAGAACGACCCCCCGGGTGCGGAACGACCCCGTTACGTTCCTTGATGACTCGAATCTAACACAACTTTTTTTGACGGTACCGAATCAAACACATCCTTAGTTAATGACAACAACCTTTTTTAAAAACTTAATGGCAACAACCATGAAGAAGCATATGAAAAAAAAAACCCGAAGAAGCACGGTGGAGCTCACGTTTAATCCGGCTGTCGATCACGAGGTAAGCAAAGAAATCTCGCGTGTCCATCCAGTCTTGGCGTCGGTTCGTTACTGCCTTGTGTCTTGTCGTAGGCGTCAAATTCTTCGGAAGCTATATGGAGCGGTCACGTCCGCTCTGGACCGGCGTCAATACTAAGCGGCATGAATGCGGGCAGCTGGCGCAGGCAGGAATGCACACGGTTAAGAAGGGTAGGTTTTGGGTGAGACAGGTTGGTTGGAAGCGGACGCTTCTACTGTTCGGACACCCGCAAAGTCCCCTAATCTGTCTCCTGTTTGTGAGAGAAAATACGTTCAAACTGCTTTATGGATCTATTCAGAACTGCATTGAATGACATAACACGTATAAACTGTGTGGTCCAGACAGTCGAGCAGTTTGAGAATCAGCGTTGTAGATGCCAACCTGAAGAAGCACGGTGGAGCTCTAGTTCAATCCGAGCCGTCGATCGCGACGTGAGCGAAGAAATCCCGCGCGTCCATCCAGTCTCGGCGTCGGTTCGCGACTGTCTCGCCGTAGGCGTCGAAAATTCTTGGGAAGTACTCCTTCAAAAACCCAATCTCCTCGTCACATAAAACGAAAAACCTAACCTCCTCCGCGCCGCCGCCACCTCCCCCGCCGCCTCCTGATCGCCGCCGTCGCCCCCGCTTCCGCCGCCCCTGCGCCCCGTGCGCGCCCCTCGTCTCCGGTGATCCGCAGGTACCTTCGCCTCCCATCCCCGGCCGCCACCACCGCTCCACGACGCCCTGTCTCGCCCGACGTTGGCTGCCGCGGCGTTTTCCGGCGGTTTTTTTCTCGGGTTGGGATGTCGGTGTCCGACGCGTGTTTCGCCGTCGACGTGCCGTGAATCCGCGTGCTAATCAATCCGGCTTCTGATGTTGTTCGTGGATGCGTATTGCAGGTGTAGATCGCCCCCGGAGAGCCCCCGCGCGCGTCGGCAATGTCGACCTTCGCCAAGCCTGAGAACGCTCTCAAGAGAGCGGAGGGTGAGTCCCCGTGATCCGTCTGAGTTTTGCCCCCCTCAATTTCATCCGCATTGGTCTCCGATTGTTGTTGTTGCGCGGGTGCTGCTGTGATGCATACGTTAACTTAGGGCGGCGATTAGGTTCTAATCCAGATTTGTTAGTTCAATCTTCAATGTCAGATCGTTATATCGTATTATTGAGAGTAACATTTGACACATATGACCAATGAGTTTGTATCGCATAGGCTAGATTCTGTTAAAAGTACTGAACTTGTATGTGCCGTTTGGTTCTTCAGGCTTTTGCATAGGCTGGTTGGCCTTTTTGTCCTGAATGCCTGGGTGCCAACCTGTTAGTTAGAATGAATTGAAGTTAGGATGGTTTTGAGACATTCAGTGGATAATAAGTTACACTTGTTGTCATGTACATTTTGTTCCCTTTTCCACTGAGACCACATAACTTTGCAAAAGCTCATGATTTGCTGGCTTGGTCTGCGTTTGACATTGCGGTGGATTATGATATTCTGGGTTTGACTTTGCGGTGGATTATGATATTCTGGCTCGTCCAACCAGCACTTGCCTATTTTGGTGTTTGATTAACCAACTTATCACTAGTTTCAGGGCTGGTTTTTGGCAGCAGATTATAAAAGTAAAGCACAATGTAGCACAGTTCAGCAATGGCAAACTTGAGCCTTAAGCTTCACTTTATCTAAACTGATTATTATGTATCAGGGGAATTACACCATACGGTTGTTGACTTCTCGTACTAAAATATAGTCATCAGTGGTTCTCCGAATGTCACTCTCCTTATATGCAAAATCTCGGGCAGTGTTTCATATATTTCACTAAAAGATGTTCACACTGTTTACCACCTTTGATTTACTGCAGAGTTGATACATGTTGGACAAAAGCAGGCAGCGCTGCAGGCACTGCATGATCTCATTACATCAAGAAGATACAAGTCATGGCAAAAGCCTCTTGAGAAGATCATGATGAAGTATGTAGAGCTGTGTGTAATTCTAAGGCAAGGCAGATTTGCCAAAGATGGTCTTATTCAGTACAGAATTGTCTGCCAGCAAGTCAACGTGTCATCTTTGGAGGAGGTCATAAAACACTTTATGCAGCTGTCCAATGAGAAAGCCGAGGAAGCCAGGAATCGGGCACAAGCACTGGAAGATGCTCTGGATGTCGTAGATCTTGAAGCGGACAAGCGTCCAGAGGACTTGATGCTCAGTTATGTCAGGGGGGAGAAAGGGAAAGAACGATCTGACAGGGAGTTTGTCACTCCATGGTTTAAGTTTCTGTGGGAGACATACAGGACGGTGCTCGAGATACTGAGAAATAATTCAAAGCTTGAAGCGCTATATGCTGTAAGCTATTTTACTGCCTTGCCATTATCCTAGTGGCCACTTCATTATTAACATAGTTATATTTGTTTGGTTTTGTCATTTATGGTTAACTGAAACATCAAGGTGATGCTCTGTTTCTAGACTCTCTGGACCAAATGATCTGGCACTGTTCTGGTTTTCCACTACCAAACAGCCAATTGTCTTTTGATTTCTCTAGCCATTCTGCCTGTCATTACATTTCAGAAACTTCTCCCTGGTAGTTTATACTGCAGCATAGCTTCATGCATCTTTTCAAAATAATGTTGTTGGTTTAACCACTATGTTTTGACAACATGTACATTTCTGTCCTTTTGCATGTACTGTTTGTGAAATGAACTATTTAATTCCTTTGCACATACTTAACCAATTCATTATGTAGGTACTCTATTATTTCCGTTGAAAAGAAATCTGTAGCACAGACTTGGTTCCATGAACATAGTATTCTTTACTGAATTCTTTTTACTTGCTATTGTTTCTGGTTCTTTTGTGCTCTCCCTAATTTTTCAGAAGCAACTATTTGGTTCCTGTAACTACTGTTATTTACCTTCTGTTTCTTATTATTATCTACTGAATGCTTTCACCAGCTAATCTGCCTGTTATTTTGAACTTTTCAATATGCAGATGACTGCGCACAAAGCTTTTCAATTTTGCAAACAGTATAAAAGAGCCACTGAGTTCCGTAGGTTGTGTGAGATCATTAGAAACCATCTTGCAAACTTGAACAAATATCGTGACCAGCGAGATCGTCCTGATCTGACTGCCCCTGAAACCTGTCAGCTCTATCTTGATACTAGGGTTGAACAACTGAAAATTGCTACAGAACTTTCCCTATGGCAGGTCTGTTTCAGAACTCATCTTATATTAATGCTAAAGAAATAAAATCACCAACCGTGGTCTTGTTCTTGCAGGAAGCCTTCCGATCTGTGGAGGATATCCATGGCTTGATGACCATGGTTAAGAGGACTCCAAAACCATCTGTCCTGGTTGTATATTATGCCAAACTAACTGAAATATTCTGGATATCTGAGAGTCACTTGTATCATGCATATGCATGGCTGAAGCTTTTCAACTTGCAGAAGAGCTTCAATAAAAAATTAACTCAGAAGGATCTGCAACTACTAGCATCTTCTGTTTTGCTCGCTGCACTTTCTGTTAAGCCATATGACCATAAATATGGTGCATCTCATCTTGAGCTTGAAAATGAAAAAGACCGTAGCTTGCGTATGGCCAACCTTTTCAATTTCAACTTCGACTCCAAGCGTGAGAATAGAGAAATGGTTTGCTTTCCATCTGTTCTCCAAGTTAAGATAATTTTCCATAATCTAATTATTTGTTTTCTGATAAATCACCTGTTTACTTTTCAGGTTTCTAGAGCATCTCTTCTTTCGGAGTTGGTATGCCATGGATCCTTTTTTGGCTGCTGTTATTTTTTTATTATATGCTGCTAAACTGTTTAATGTCTCTGTTATCACATGGATTCAGTCTTCCAAAATTATTTCATTCTCATTGAGCATGTCTTGTCTTTGTCATATATGGGCATCTTGAACACAATCTGCTATTATGGGGTTTGTTGTCCATGTTACCAAGCATTCATATACGAGGATAATTTATTTGTAGGCGCTTACGTGATAGTGATTGCTTTTTGCTGCCTTACAGTCAGAATAATGTATAACCACATTTTTAGCATTGATGCCTCATCAAGCAGCAATGCTAAGATATACACACATATCTGTCCTACATGGCAAGAGAACGTCTTCTTTTCTTTTCTTTTCCCGATCACCTCCTGCACCTGCAATGCTCTAATACCTGTTCAATCGCTTTAGATAGCTTTATAGCTCTGAAATTTATATTAGATCTGCAAGTCCACAGAACAGGGCATCTGTTGATGCATCCCTGATGTGCTATTCTGTTTATGTGATGATAGAATTTACTTGCACTGCTTATGTTTCAAATTTCTAAAATATGAAAGCACTTCTTTCTTTGTGTCGTCACATAGTCGTGTTGTTTTTCTATGTTTTTATATAGCTGTGTTGTATTTTGGCCAACTAGCTGGCAATCTACATCATGCAATTTGTCTCGCAGACATCTCTCTCTCTCTCTCTGTTTCTCTCTCTGACTATGATATGAAAATAGGCTGCCAAAGGTGTGATTTCATGTGCTTCCCAAGAAGTGAAAGATCTATACAACCTTATGGAGCATGAGTTCCTTCCTTTGGATCTAGCATCAAAAGTGCAGCCTCTGCTTTCCAAGATTTCTACAATCGGAGGAAAGCTTTCAGCCGCATCTTCAGTTCCTGAAATTCAGTTATCACAGTACCAATCTTCATTGGAGAAGCTTACAACACTGAGGGTGCTGCAGCAGGTCCTATGCTATGTCCCACTAGCCATAGGATATGTGTTCCTGTCACTTTTTTTTTGTTGCTAATATGTATCCACTTTATCAAACTTTACATCACTATTTGTGAAACATGTTTCTCAACTCTCTTTATAACCATTTTCAGGCATCTCATATTTTCAAGTCCATGAAGATTGACATGCTCTCTAGAATGATCCCATTCTTTGACATCAATGCCGTGGAGAAGATGTCTGTTGATGCGGTCAAGCATAATTTTGTTGCTATGAAAGTTAACCATTTGTCTGGAGCTGTTCATTTTGGCAAAATGGTATGTGGCTTGATTCTGACCACTGCTGCTACCTTCTTAGGCTTCTAAAAATGTACTCATTGAAGGCTTCATTTTTCCATTGCTGTTTATTTGTTATAAGGATCAGATGCATTGCCTGCCTTGCGGTTTTATGTTATTTGTCTTGCCTACTCATATTCCTTGGCCAAAGAGGCTTGTCCCTTGGGTTTTCGATTTTTTTAGGAACTTACTGTTTATCCCTTGGGTTTTCGATTTTTTTAGGAACTTACTGTTTATAGTGAATGGTTTCATTTTTATCTATCTATATTATAGATGAGAAATAGGTGCAGCATGACATGACTGGTCTTCGAGGAAGTAATGATGTGTCAGGCAGGCTAGTCTGTTCACAGAAACAATATACCGATTCCTTGGTTGTTTCTTTTACTTATTTTGGCATCCACATGTGGTGATTGATTGAGTGTATTGTTTCATGCAATTTCATAATTAGTATTTGTAATTTAACCTGCTTGTATTCAGTTGTTTTTTTCATTTCCATCTCATCCTAACAGATAAATAGATGATTTCCATCTACTCGTTGTTATCTGACTTATTTCTCTTTGCAGGACATAGAATCTGATGCACTTGGTAGTCACCTCTGTGTCTTCACTGATTCCCTAAACAAAGCAAGGAGTCTCATTCATCCACCTGTGCATAAACCATCCAAACTCGGTGAAAACTTCAGTCTTGCTGGAGTGGTGGAGAAAGAACATAAAAGGCTTCTTGCGAGGAAATCAATTATTGAAAAGCGTAAAGAAGACCTTGAGCGTCAAATATTGGAAAAGGTTTCCTATTTGCTTACTCTTAACTCTTGGTTGTTTTATGGAGTCTTTGTTTATGGTTTATGCATTTCTATTTCCAGGAAAAAGTAGAGGAGTCAAAGAGATTGAGTATCCAGAAGAAATCCGCAGACGAAGAAAGGGAGAGGCTTTTGAAGGACCAGAGACTTAGGCAGCAGCAGAGGATCAGTCGAGAAATAAAGGAAAAAGATCGCCTGGAAGCAGAAAAAATAATAAATGATTTTAAAAAAATAATTAAGAACGGGGACAAAATTCACGTTGAAGGGGTAAGATGCTATTTTGGATTTCCAATAATTACAGCTTCATGCTAACTGGTCATGTTTTAATAGTTTGCGTACTTTGTTGGAATGTAACTTTATTCCGCTTATTGGTAAAATCTGGATGCCTTCTATTAAATTTTGATAACGGTTGTATTTCTGTATGGTCAGCTGCCATATTGACATTTGACTATTTGTTTCTGTGCCCCTAAGGAAGGGTGATAGTCAGCTGTAGATGAATTACAGGTGGTGTGTGTAAAGTGCAGGATTATTTGTTTCTGCACATTGCTGCTTAAATGTCCTGGGAACTTAGCTAACTTATTATCACTTACAGTTTGTAATCAGTACATATACACATGTATGTACATTTGTTGTTTTGGTGTATGTTTTTCTAATACATTGAGTGCTCACCTGGCAGGATATGACAAAACAATTCGCCATGGAGGTGGTACGGAGTCAACGGGTGAAGGAGCTTGAAGAGATGGAGAAAAAACTGCAGAAGCTTGCAAAGAAAATGGATCACTTGGAGAGGGCAAAACGGCAGGAGGAAGCACCACTGATTGAGGAGGCCTTCCAAAAGCGCCTTGAGGAAGAAAAGATCCTTCATGAGCAAGAGCAGCTGGTTTGCTTTTGCTGTTATTTGATGTTTACAAGATGTAGATTCTAATTGTTGTTCGCATGCTCACATTCATTATGTATTTCTATTTGGCAGAGAGAGATTGAGCTCAGCAAGCAACACCACACGGGTGACTTGCAGGAGAAAACTAGGCTTTCTCGATTGTTGGAGCATAAGGTATGCATCCTTCTTGCAACTGCATTCAGCAGTGCTGATTCTGTCCTTGTGGTAGTTAGAGAATGCAGCGGGTGTCATGTTTTTGTTCGTAATCAGCTTTCCATTACTTTCCAAGCTTATAAGTAATATATAGTCGATTTGTCCACAGAGGGAATGTTGAGTACAGTTGTTGCAGTGATTATACGTTCTCGGAATGGATTGCGGATGTGTTTAACTTGTTTGGTTGATTAACACCAGTATAGATATATTTAAATTCATCATGCATTTCAGCATATAACATTTTTAGTTTTTTCCTTTATTATATGGGTATTGTCAACCTATAAGCTTTTTTCAGTATGTATTTGTTTCCTTCTCAGAAAACTACCTTCCTTCCATCTTGTTAATCTTTTCAAAACTTCCCATTTCAGAATGCTTTCCAGGAAAGAATTGTCCAACGCCGTGAAGCTGAGTTTAGTAGCCTAAGGAAAGAGAGGGAAGAAAGGATTAGTCAGTTGATATCTTCAAGAAAGCGTGAAAGGGAGACTGTACGGAAATTGATGTATTATCTGAACATGGAGGAACAACGGATCCAAAGGGTGCGTGAGGAAGAGGAGGCTAGAAAACGTGAAGGTTAGTGATTCCAGCTTTAGTGCTAGGACCTTCTTATTGTTGTTGGTAACATGTGAACTGGAAGTATTGTTCGTGTCAATCGGAAGCAAGGAAACCACATTCTAGCTGATCATCAAGTATTATTTATTATTGGCAATAACACCACCTCATTGATTTGCAGAGGAAGAGAGGAAGAAGAGGGAGGAAGCGGAGATGAAACTCAAGCTTGATGCCATTGCAGCAATTCAGAGGGAGAAGGAAAGGGAGGTGGAAGAGAAGAAGGAAAAAGAGAGAAGGGAGGCTCTCCTAAGAGCAGCGGACCCACCTGATGCGCGGCCTGCTGCTGCCATCGCACCACCAGCCGCTCCTGGTTCTAACAAGTTTGTCCCGCGGCACAGACGTGGCGGCGAGGGTAGCAGCCAGAGGACGGCTGTTGCACCTGAAGCAGCAGACCGTTGGGATGCTCGCCAAGAGGCTCCTCATGCACGGGAAGTGCGTCCCCTCCGCCAGGATGCGCTCCCGCTCCCGGAAGCAGACCGCTGGAGCCGCCGTCCCCTCCGCCAAGATGCTCCTCCCGCGCGCCAAGAAGCCCCCCCATCCCGCCAGCCAGATGGTGCTCCTCCAGCTGGTTCTACTACTGACCGCTGGCGTCCTGGTGGTGGATCTAGGTCCTCTGCGAATTCTTCATCGGCTTCTTCGTCGACCGGCTGGAGGAAGAACTGAAGCTGCCTGTCCTGAAATGCATGCGCGGTGCCCTGCCAGCACGTTGAGATTTTTTGCAGTTACTTGAATTTGTCTGTTGTGCACCAAATTTTGTTCCTATTCATGGACTCTTCTTCTAGGCTCCCTCCCATTGCACCTTTGCATCATTTTGAAGTCGTGTTAATTTAAATCGCAAAAAAAGTCATGTTAATTTGATCTTTTGATAGACAGTACTCAATACATGACTTGTTGCTGATTGTTAATTTTGAGAGAAAGTTGCCTTCTTCCTTGTCTTCTGGGTGTCGTGATGTTGCTACTGTTTGTCATGACATTGCAAGCAAAGATGGTTGAACCTCAAAGGCACATTATGTTTCCTACAGTTTATTGCTTAATTGAGTTAGCATCACTACTACCATAGTGACGAAAACAGTTGAAAACGTCTCGGCAATGAAATTCATCGAAGGTCAAGTTGCGCCGAAAGATGTCTGGTCCCTAGCTTATTGATTTGCTGGGGTGTTATATTGAGCTGGGATATATAGAAATCTTGCTAAAACTAAATAAGATTAAACTTGGGGACACTTAATAGCTTCTGTTGAAACTGTGATACGTTAAGCATATCACATGTTGTATTTTAATTCACATGTTGTTTCTTTATATAGTACTCCCTCTGTCCATTATGGGACCGAGGGAGTAGTAGAATGTTTAGTGCAGAAGTTCAGCCTTCGATGATGAGGCCGCCAGCAAGCACACCAGCAGGACCAGCAGCGCCATTTGGGTATTTGGTTTTCATATGGCGGAGCAAAACATTGTTCATTCCTTCTAGTGGAAATTTGGGGCTTCCCTTACTGGAAAAAACCTGAAAGGATTATACTGAAAATAATTTGCCAAGTAATTATTCACAATGCCAGACGTCATAACTAAGACCCCATGAAAACTTAAATAAAATGGTTCATCTCGACAATGAACAAGTATTTTTATGAATACAAGACATGATAAGATATTTTTATGTAAGTAGGGTTTCTTCTAAAAGGCCCTACCCCGTGCGGGCTAGGGACTCTGTGCGGATAAGGAAGGGGGTCACTCATAATCAATATATAACCTACATAAGGACCAAGAGGCCACGATGGCACACAAGGAACTCTCAAGCCACAAAACATCAATTAGGAAGCTCTAGTGGGTGGTGTTTAGTTTCATATACACACAAACACCATTGGAACCATCTTGGTATTGTAAGAGGATCATCGCAAGGTAGACCTGCATCGATGGTCTGAACCTGGCCACAATGTGCATTGTTTTTGTTCAATCTCGTCGTAGCATCATCTACCCAGTCCACATTACTGCATTTATTAGTAGGTTTACCCAAGTGTAGACAATCAACACAAACGACGCGTTTGGTACAGCGCAGGTAACGTATTCAGTTTTCCGTATCGGAAAGCGCTGCGTCGGAATACTTTTACGTAATACGTTCATTGTTTGGTTCGTGCGCGGGGTCCCGACTTCTAACCCATCCCGATTTCGGCGGTTTCGATTTTCTGAACCTCTGTATCAGAAAGCGCTGTTATGGAAACCATCGCTCCCGAAACAAACGCTCGCTACGGTTTCAGAGTACGCTGCAATCGGAAGACGTGCTTTTTTCAGCGAACCAAACACGTCGAAAATTTGCTACGCCAATTCATACTTAAACCGTGCCACCACCTGTAGCTAGTGCATCTTATTCAACCTACCTCCACGTGTCCAAACATCACTTTTCTCCTAGTATATATCTCACCCCATCTCCGCATCAACATGCAGGAAAGCCCATCACATGTCATTCATCCATGCTTCACGCTTCCACATGAACACACGAGATCACGGGCACACAATCCGTACAATATCAACAAACGTGTGTGATTAGGAGGCATAGGGAGAGAACAAATATGGGAGTGGTGTCGCAAGCTCAACAATGCTTAGATGATTAGGTTTTTTGTGGTGGAATTTGCCCACCTAAGTTTAAATCTTAGACTTGATACATGTGCTCACATTTTTCTGAATTTATTCCAAGCTTTCTGACAACATTCTTTTGGTGCTACACCTTGCCTGTCAACTAGGACGTGACTGTGGCGACTTTGACAATCTTAACCTACCAGCTCCATCTTTGACAGCTGCTCATCCATAGGGTGTGCATGAATGCATTTACTAAGATGAGTGAACGTGCATATTTGTGAGCATCCGTTTCTCTTTCATGTTTCTCAAAAAGAAGATGGGAGTGGCTTCTTGAACATGTAGCAAGAGGCATCGTGTTTCTACAATAGTGTTTTTTTTTCATCCACACATTTGTTATATGTAACAAGCTTAACGACCACTATACTCATTTACTAGCCTCCCATAGTCGAGGAAGGTCCTCCAAAGATGGCAAGCGTACTAACCAAAGCTCTAGTTGCGCAATCCGTCGGAGACAATGGTTTGGCTCGTTTGTAATTTTGGCGCAAATAACATGAGTACTTACTCTTTTTCTTGTCAGGGATGACACGTGCACCACAAATCTTTCCATCTAAGCATACACACACACACGCACACGCACACGCACACACACACGCACACAGGGGCGGAGCCAGGATTTGGACATAGGGGGGGCGAAGCAAAGTTGGAAAAAAATACCGCTTCATTGCTATAGAATATAAACATGTGGTAGCTACATTTGAATTAGTTATACAATCTCAGTGATTTTCAATAACATAAAGCATATTAACAATTTCACTAGAAGAGAATTCAGTTCTAAATTCCTTTCGAAGCAAGTTTTCATGCAATGCTCAAGCAAGTCGTCTCTCATTTTACTTTGAAAACATGCCCTCGACAATTAAGCTGAAATAATATTTCTGGTATTTGCCGATCCTTTTCTCTTGATAAATATAAATCTTAAAATGACATTACAAGTCACATAATTAAAAGAATTGAAATTTGATGTACAAATTTGATAAGTATAAGGTGGGAACTGATCGAGATGAGCAAGCAGTTGTTACTTGTGCTAACCTTGGCTAGTTGGCTGGAGAATTAATGAGCTCACGATCACGCCAACGTCGCCTCTGATCTAATCTGAAATTGATCGCCAAAATTTGCTGGAAGAGCGTGAAGTAGCAAGGATGTATGGCAGAGCCAATTTCCTTGATCGTTTGTTCAGTTGCTAAATTTTGCAGATCCAATATCCTAATGCAATCACTGTGATTAATAGATTAATTCACTATTTTATAGTCAACACTAATGCACCATACCAGGATAGTAGGATTTTAATTCATAATAACTGATAGTTACAAGTATGAGCTAGTACCTTCCTTTATCTGATCTTCGTTTCTTCCGGTAAAACTCTGATCTAATGAAGCCTCCTCCTGCCTTAGTCCTTATATTAGACACTGACAAACAGCGGACAAAGACGACAGATCAACGCAGCCGATAGGATAGGAGCGATGGCGTGGTAAGCGCCTTACCTGAGCGGGAGCGGCAGCGGCAGCCGGGCAGCCGGCGGCTGGGCGGCAGCGGCAAACAACGCCCTAGACCCTAGTGCGAGGATACGATTAAAGAATCGATCGCATGGGGCAAAGAACAAAAGGCCACAACCACATGACAATGACATGGGCTATTGGGCTTCCGTATACAGTTATTATATTAGTACTTATATGGGCTAATTTTCCTAGGAAAATCTTATATGGGCTAATGATGTGATTATCTCCGGCCAATTAGCACATCTACAGTATACTACTACCTAGAAATCGTTTTTTTTGGGGGGGGTGGGGGGGGGTCCTGCTCGTGATTTGGCTCACTGTAAGTAGTAACTGCCGTGATAAGTATGTACCATGATGAATAGAGACCCATCACATGCAACATGCACGACCATTATTTACGTAGCCTTCAATACGGAAGATCTCATGAATTGATCCAGGATCAATGTTTATTTACATCACAGCATGAGTGGCTAACAATGCCTACATATATACTACTGCCAAGGGATTGCATTCTCTCCGTGCTTCAAGCGGCATCGGGTTCTTCTTCGTCGACCGGCTGGAGGAAGAACTGAAGCTGCCTGCCCTGAAATGCATGCACTGTGCCCTGCCAGCAGGTTGAGATTTTCGCAGTTACTTGAATTTGTCTGCCGCGCACCAGATTTTGTTCCTATTCATTGACTCTTCTTCTAGGCTCCCTTCTGTTGCACCTATGCACCATTTCAAAGTCGTGTTAATTTGATCTTTTGATAAGACACTTCTCAATACATTCCTTTTGCATGCTGTCTGTTATTTTTGGCAAAAAGTTGCCTCCTTCCTCGTCTTCCGGGTGTCATGATATTGCTACTGTTTGTCATGATATTGCAAGCAAGGATGGTTGAACCTGAAAGGCACATTATGTTTCCTACAGTTTGTCGCTTCATTGAGTTATCATCACTACTGCCATAGTGACGAAAAAAGTTGAAAAGGTCTCAGCGATGAAAATCGTAAAGGCCGCGTTGTGCCGCATGATTTCAGGTGCCTAGCTATTTATTTGATTGGGTGTTATATTGAGCTGGGATATATAGGAATCTTGGTAAAACTAAATAAGATACTATAAAAAGAAGGGTATGACATGGGTCTTTTAGACACCCTTAATGCTCTGTTATCGAAATGTTAGTGCTTGGGTAAGCAACTAAACACGGGGACACTGACACTGACAGCTTCTGTTGTGCCGTGATGGACGATACCAGACACAATAGGAGAGTTCGTACGTGATGAGCAAAGAAACTGTGGTAAAGGTTAAGCATATTACATGATGTATTTGAATTCATATGTTGTTTCTTTATGTAGTACTCCCTCCATGTAGTGTTTCATATGTTGTTTCTTTATATAGTACTCCCTCCATGTAGTGTACAAAACGCTCTTATATTACGGGATGGAGGGAGTAGTAGTAATGTTTCAATAATACTACACCTACGAAAGCAACGTACGAAGAGTTACGTAACCTGCCTAACCAATCTACCCCCCCCCCCCCCCCCCCCCCCCCCCCCCCCCCCCCCCCCCCCCGATTTTCACCCGTGTGGGCCCCTGCCACACCCTTCCATCCAATCCCAATCCTACACGTTGCCTGTTACGTAAAATCTGTACGTAACTTTACCTAGGTGTAGCATTGCTCGTAATGTTTAGTGCAGAAGTTAAGTTTTTGTCATCTGCGGCAGTGCCGGCAGGGCCATCGACGATGGGGCCGCCAGCAAGCACACCATCAGGACCAGCAGCGCCATTTGGCCTGGGCCTAGGAGCTCCATGGCCGTGGCTGACATGGACTGGGAGCAAGCAAGCTAACCACCATCCTAAAGAGTGTATATTTCCCGACAACGACAATTATCAAAGCAAGTCTGGGATCACATCCGAGCCAGGTGTGGAGAGCAATCCTAGAAGGCCGTGACGTCCTAAACCTGGGCCTTATTAGAAGGATTGGTAATGGGACAGAAACAAGTATCTGGGAAGACAGAATATGGCAGCAAGTGCAAGGCTGGATGGAGAAGGCCCTTTCTGTTGGAGGGAAGGAGGTGCTTATCAAGTCCGTTGCCCAAGCAATCCCTACGTATTCTATGGCATGCTTCAAGCTACCTCGTGGCTTGTGTCAGCACATCAATGGCATCTTGAGGAAATTCTGGTGGGGAGCGAAAAATGGCGAGAGGAAGACTGCTTGGGTTTCTTGGGAAGTTATGACACAGCCGAAGTTCATGGGGGGCATGGGTTTCCATGACATTGAGCTTTTCAATCTTGCGTTGCTTACGCGTCAAGCATGGCGTCTCCTACAGGAACCAAACTCCCTAAGTGCCCGGATTCTTAAGGCTGTGTATTACCCTACTTCTTCGATCCTTGAAGCAGAGTTGGGCAAGAACCCTTCGCAAGTCTGGCGATCTCTAGTGGAAGGCAGAGACACATTAAAACTTGGGCTTATTAAACGGATTGGATCAGGTGAGGACACCAACATCTGGTCAGATAATTGGATACCACGAGATTTTAAATTGAGACCGGTGTGCCCAAAATCGCCGAATCCACCGCGGTTGGTCTCGGAGCTTATTAATCCCATCACCTCATTGTGGGAAAGTGACGTGCTAGAAGAGCACTTCTACCCAATGGACAAAGAAGCGATCCTAAACATCCCTCTCAGCTCCCGAGTACACCACGATTTTTGGTCATGGCACTATGAGCGCAAGGGCGTATTTATAGTCAGGTCTGTGTACAAGTTGCTCTCCTCTACCAAACAGCAACGCACAGATTGGCTAGAACATAATGAAGGACACTCCCACGTGGAAACAGATCGTCGGTCTTGGTCCAGACTCTGGGGAGCAGCAGTACCTTCGAAAGTGCGTGTCTTCGCTTGGAGGTTGGCCAAGTGCTCCATCCCTACAGGAGAGGTACGTAAGCACAGAAGCATGGCTGGTTCGGCAGAGTGCTCCATTTGCCACGCGGCAATTGATACTTGGCGTCATTCTCTCTTTGATTGTCGCATGGCCCGATGTGTTTGGGCCCTCACCGACGAGGACCTTACAGAGACCATCATCTCGAACAGGATGGACGAAGCAAAACTTTGGATGCTCTGGCTTGTCGACACTTTACCTAGAGCGGACCTAGCACGAGTTTTGGTCACAATGTGGGCTATATGGTGGGCGAGACGCCGAGCTATACATGAAAATCAGTTTCAGAGTCCTCTGAGCACTCACGTCTTTGTTAACAAATTCCTAGCAGAACTTGAGATGATCCCAGCAAAGAAATCGCGCCCTGAGGACCTGCATGTAAACTCCAGGGACCTGCATGCGAGCGCCAGGGACCTGCATGTCACGAATGGAAGACGCGCGGACCCGCCACCGATCGGTTGGCTACCACCTGAGCATCATGATGTCAAGATTAACGTGGATGCAGGCTTCTCCAAGGTTGGCGACCGTGCCGTGTCAACAGCAATCTGCAGGGATAAGGGGGGCAACTATTTAGGTGCTTCGGCCATCATCTTTGAAGGCCACCTTGATCCAATAACACTTGAAGCACAGGCTTGTAGTGAGGCCCTCTCGCTTGCATCGGATTTGCAGGTCCAATCCGTGTGTGTGGCTTCTGACTGTCTGGAGGTAGTGATGAACATACAAGATGAAGTTCCGTGCCGCTATTATCCCATCCTGCAAGATATCAAGTACCAGAGGTCGCGCTTTCAGAATATCTCGTTTCTTCACGAAAATAGGAAGCATAATGGGGAGGCCCATGCCTTAGCAAAGGCATCTGCTTCTCTTAGTCCCGGGCGCCATGTGTGGCTTAGTGTTTTGCCCGATATCATCTATATCCCCATGTGTTTGAACGTTTAATAAAGGATGCAGTTGCTCAAAAAAAAGTATATGGGAAGAAAACTGGATCCCCAGAGATGAAATGATGAGGCCGTACGGCTGCTTGATACAAAACCCACCGTCATTAGTGTCGGAACTCATAGACGCTACGTCTGCAAGGTGAAATGTTCAGCGTCTTCAAGAAGTTTTTCTCCACATTGACGTACAACCAATCTTGAGCATCCCGATTTGTACGAGAAATATACAAGATAGCTGGGCATGGAATTTTGAGAAGAAGGGTATGTTCACTGTCAGGTCCGCATATAACATGTTGATCTCGATCAGGAAGAGAAGGGAAGCATGGTTGGAAGGAAACACAAGATCATCAACAACGAGCAGTGAGAGTGGGGATTGGAAGAAACTTTGGCACACTCCGGTTCCAGGGAAGGTTCGGATGTTCCTGTGGCGACTTGCAAAACAATCATTGCCGACGAATAACGTTCGGGCCCATCGCAATATGGCGCAATCGAGTGTTTGTGGGATGTGCGGAGTACAAGATTCATGGCGCCACTCGTTGTTGGAATGCACAACGTCCCGGTGCACCTGGGCGCTGACAGAGGAAGAAATTAGGCAGAAAATCGCAGGTACGACCGAACCCTCAGCGAAACAGTGGCTGTTCACAATGATGAATCTATTATCCCATGCGCAATTTGTGAAGATGGCTGTAACGCTCTGGGCGATTTGGTCAGCAAGGAGGAAGGCGATTCACGAAGGGATATTTCAAAGTCCGCATGCTACTCACTTGTTCGTTGAGAGGTTCATCTCTGAATTGGACATGATCAAGGGCCCTTCATCAACTCAACCCAGTACACGTAGAAGAACGATGGGAAGCTCGCGACCTAAGGCGCCGCCGCCGGGCTTTGCAAAAATACATGTAGATGCCGCTGTTGCTCGATCCAGGGGAACGGCAGCGGCGATATGCAGAGATGATCAAGGACAGTATATGGGCAGTTCTTCTCTGCTAATTTATGGCATGCAGGATCCAACCACACTAGAGATCATTGTATGTCGGGAGGCTTTGGCGCTGGCTAAGGACCTGGGAGTCCAGAATATGGTCATCTCATCAGATGCAAAACAAGCAGTACAAGATCTGAACAATGCAAGCAGAGGCCGCGATGGGGCTATCATCGAGGAGATCCAAGCTAGAGCTGCTAATTTTAATTGCTCTTTTATGTATGAAAGTCGGTCAGTCAATGTAGAGGCACACAAACTTGCTAGATTTTCTCTTTCTCTTGATCAGGGGCGCCATCTCTGGCTTGTCCAACCCCATGATTCGAGTTGTATCCCACACTTTGTGGTTTATGATCAATAAAGCTTTTGCTTTACCGCTCAAAAAAAACAAACTCTTTACATACAGTAGGAGGGGAGCGGGCAACTCCCTTGTCCGTGCACCGCAACTATTATTTTTTTCGAAATGAGCAGTTATCCTACATTCATTAAGAAGAAAAGAGTTGCTCGGTTAATTAGGGAAAAACCGAGCCAAAACTAAATTTCCTAGTTAATTATGGAGAACCGGGCGAAAACCATCACAACCGCTGAGCGGCACACATAAGAAACCCCACGCACACCACTCCAAAGAGGGCCTCGGCGAGACAGCATGCATACGTCATCGTCATCACTCCTCCCCTAGAGGCGTCATTGCCATCCCTACACTCTGAGCAAACAACTCCGACTTCGCCGTAGGCGGTCGTCAACTCAACCCACAATGTAGTGGATGCGTGAAGCTGCATGAGGATCTGCACCAAAACTCAGTAACATGCGGCCAGACAGCGCAACTCCGACTCCGACAGAGAACTCTGAAGGACAAAACCAGGCACGGCTGGCGCCGCGGAATATCACCGAATGGGCCACTTGCTGCTAGTCATCGTATACCACAGGGCCCCGCCGCCGTAGCTTCGAATTCACAGCAACAAAGAAACCGAGGCAATACCACGAACATGCCGGAGAAGAGCCGACTACCACAACCATTGCCGCGTCGTCGTCATCGCTCCCATCATCGTCGTTGCCACAGAAGTTTGGACGCCACAACCGCTACGACCCACCGGCCCCGCTTGCCGATACCGAGCTCCGAGACTAAGGTGCCGCCATCGTCCGATCCTAAGATCAAGGGTTTCCCCTGGAGAGGCCGCGATGGCCGGGTCCGTGTAGGAGGGGTGCGGCAGCAAAACAGCGATGCCTTCAGGAAGGTAACGGTGGCCACAGCCGCCTCCATCACTGGTCACGACACAAGCCGTGATAGGGTCTTCACCCAAGCTACCACACCACCTCAGCCACACATCATCCCGCACCGACACCATCATCGTCGCTGCCTATTGATGTAGAGGCATTGAGCCGGCGTAGCCAACCGCACCACACGGAGACCACCGACAGTCCACCTCCAGCACAAGTGCCACCAATCACCACTGCCGCCACCACCATCCACAGGACATGCCACCTTGTAGCCGCCCGCACCTCGCGGAGGCCACTGCCAACCCTCGCGCCAAAGAGGACAGCAGATCCGCTGATGACAGACCGAAGGACCACCGGACGCAGCATGAGCCCTCATGCTGTACCTAGCACCATGCCGGTGATAAGCCACAAGTATAGGGGATCGCAACAGTTTTCGAGGGTAGAGTATTTAACCCAAATTTATTGATTCGAGGCAAGGGGAACCAAAGAATATTCTCAAGTATTAGCAGCTGAGTTGTCAATTCAACCACACCTGAAAGACTTAATATCTGCAACAAAGTATTTAGTAGCAAAGTAGTATGGAAGTAACGGTAACGGTGGCAAAAGTAACAGTAGCAGTTTTGTAGTAATCGTAACAGTGGCAACGGAAAAGTAACTTAGCAAAGATCAATATGAAACGAACTCGTAGGCAATGGATCAATGATGGATTATTATGTCGGATGGCATTCATCATGCAACAGTTCTAATCTAGGGTGACACAGAACTAGCTCCAATTCATCAATATAATGTAGGCATGCATTCCGTATATAGTCATATGTGCTTATGGAAAAGAACTTGCATGACATCTTTTGTCCTACCCTCCCGTGCCAACGGGGTCCTATTGAAAACTAAGGGATATTAAGGCCTCCTTTTAATAGAGTACCGGAGCAAAGCGTTAACACTTAGTGAATACATGAACTCCTCAAACTACGGTCGTCACCGGGAAGTGTCCTGACTATTGTCACTTCGGGGTTGCCGGATCATAACACATAGTAGGTGACTATAACTTGCAAGATAGGATAAGAAACATAAATATATTCATGAAAACATAATAGGTTCAGATATGAAATCATGGCACTCGGGCCCTAGTGACAAGCATTAAGCATAGCAAAGCTATAGCAACATCAATCTTAGAACATAGTGGATACTAGGGATCAAACCCTAACAAAACTAACTCGATTACATGGTAAATCTCATCCAACCCATCACCGTCCAGCAAGCCTACGATGGGATTACTCACGCACGGCGGTGAGCATCATGAAATTGATGATGGAGGATGATTGATGATGACGATGGCGACGGATTCCCCTCTCCAGAGCCCCGAACGGACTCCAGATCTGCTCTCCCGAGGAAGAACAGGGCTTGGCGGCGGCTCCGTATCGTAAAACGCAATGAATCCTTCTCTCTGATTTTTTTCTCCCCGAACGTGAATATACGGAGTTGGAGTTGAGGTCGGTGGAGGTCCAGGGGGCCTACAAGGTCGGAGGGCGCGCCCCAGGGGGGTGGACGCGCCCTCCATCCTTGTGGCCAAGGTGTGGGCCCCCTTCGGTTGATTCTTTCGCCAATATTTTTATTAATTCCAAAAATCATCTCCGTAAAGTTTCAGGTTATTCCGAAAACTTTTATTTCTGCACAAAAATAACACCATGACAATTTTGCTGAAAACAGCGTCAGTCCGGGTTAGTTCTATTCTAATCATGCAAATTAGAGTCCAAAATAAGGGCAAAAGAGTTTGGAAAAGTAGATACGATGGAGACGTATCAACTCCCCTAAGGTTAACCCATTGCTTGTCCTCAAGCAATTCAGTTGACAAACTGAAAGTGATAAAGAATTTTTTTTTACAAACTCTGTTTGATTTTATTGTTGCAAATATGTAAAGCCAGTATTCAAGTTTTCAGCAAAGATTATGAACTAACCATATTCACAATAACATTTAGGTCTCACGTTTACTCATCTCAATGACATAATCAGCTAGCGAGCAATAATAATAAATCTCGGATTACAACACTTTCTCAAACTCTTCATCTGCTTCTTCTTCATCGACCAGCTGGAGGAAGAACTGAAGCTGCCTGCCCTGAAATGCATGCGCAGTGTCCTGCCGGCATGTTCAGATTTTTGCAGTTACTTGAATTTGTATGTCCCGCACCAAATTTTGCTCCTAAGCATGGACTTTTCTAGGCTCCCTCCCTTTGTACCTTTGCACCATTTCGAAGTCATGTTAATTTGATCTTTGAGAGACACAGTACTCCATACATGACGTGTTGCTGTTTACAAGAGTACGCCCGGCGTACTATAGCTTTGCAGAATGACTAGTACAAGAAGATTACCGGTCACGAGCAAAACACTTGGGCAAGTCCAAAGACAGCCACCAACGACCAAACAAAACTATTCCCTCCATTCCAAAATAAATGACTCGACTTTGTACTAGCTTTAGTATAAAATTAATACAAACTTGAGTCATTTATTTTGGGACGGAGGGAGTACAAAGCAAAAGAGCCTGTCCTAACTGAAACAACATCACCTCTCAGACCATTGCTGGGCACCTCCCAAGACCACAAAGCTATCCACCATGTATGTTCGAGAAGTGGTAAGTGGATGGCAGGACATCCGAGGAAGACACCGTCTCGGACACACTGCCGACAGCCGTACATAGTGTTGTCGAGGATCAATATAGGACCATGGCGAACACTGGATGAGATCAACCAGATGCTCCCAACAGGTGTGTCTGAGACGAATCTGGTTTGCCATCATGCAGATCCTACAACGAATCAAGGCTTTCTCCTACAGACAACAACCAACTCCAAGCGAGCGAGGGAAATGGCGCGCTCGCGCACACACACACACAATTCGTAGGCACATCTCATTCATTTGCACAAGCACTTTGCTTCTCATAACACACAGGTATATAATTGGGGGCTCAAAGCCATGTACATTGAACACATTTCGTAGCCAATATATTGAACATACTTGTAAAACCTACAAAAGTCTAGTGATGTGCGCAACGTCTTGAGTAGTTCATCTGCCTCGCCTCTAGTATATCTCCGTTAATAAACACAGGAAGTATGATTGAACTAAATGGAGTACTGCCTCTAAATAAGTTGATTAAATGAATCAAGAGGGCCACAGTTCCGAAGGCAAACTTAATCGTCTGGATTAGCAAGTCTTCCTCCATACCTTTCGTCTTCTCTCTAGAATTTTTTTGTTTAGTGCAACTAAAACATAATGTCATCATCACCTTGACATTTTAGTGACACTGTACAAAACAGAATTAACTTGTCTTTACCACATCAAGCCAGGTATGTAATCTAAAGCCTTAATACATGTGTCTAGCTCTGGCAGCATTTTTAGTTATTCTCAACACCCTTGGAATAGTTTGACTAAAATCTAAAGCCTTGACATATTTCTATATGCATTAGCAATACAAAGATGTAAAGGTGAAAAGGTTCATCATTGGTCTAGTGTCTAGCGCAACACTATCAAAATAGTTTGACTAAACACTAAATCCTTCATAGATATCCACAAGCAGCAGCTAACTCTAATATCCAGAAACACAGAGCAACCAATCTGAAAAAATACATCGCCCCGAAGGCCGACAACACAGGAATGGAGCTCACCATAATTCTTGGTACACGTATGACCATGTGGTTGTCAATATTTACAGGTATAACGACTAACAACTATCCAACAACTATCCAGAACTAAATCCAAACAACAGAAAGGCCTTCCATTTTGTGTGCTACGTATCATCACTGTTACATGTACAACGAATAGCAGCTATAGTTTGAGAACCGTCTCAACTATGAAGCAAGGGAGGTACGGCAGATCTCCACCAACTCGCCTGCCCGTGAAATGTGAAACAAAACCACTAACGTACGCACCGCTGCCGTGCGCGCATGCACGTCGCCAAAACAGGCATACGTCCTCATCCTGAAACCATCACGTTTCATCACCTTGCCTCTGAACTCTGGCTCAACAAGCAGTGTGCACTCCTCGATGCAGTAGAGGGTCTCGTCCTCATGAACCAGCAGCCTCTGCATCACTGTGTCTCGGGCCTCAGGGAGTAGACCAATCGCACCACGCTTCACACAGGGCCCGTGCTTGCTTAGGTAAGCATGGGCGAGACAGCAGCTGCACACCCGAAGAGTAGGGTTGCAACATGACGTAACCCAGTCGGCGAGGGACCACTTGGCTTTCCCCCCCTCTCGCTTTGGCTTAGCACAATTCTCACAGAGGTGCTTGACCTCTACCAGTGGCCTGTCACGGGAGATGTGCGGGCTCATGAGAGCCCTCATTGCCGCTTCTGCACAATGAAAAAAAAAGAGCAAATTAGTACAAATGTATAACCTACCTATCCAGCAAAACAAAGAGCAACGAAAGACAGGTGAAGGCATCTAAAACCACTAGATCGTGCACAAGTACGCCATACCAAAAGTTTGGTAGGCTTTCTGGCCAACATCCTAATAAATTAGCTCAACAAAGTTCAACTAAAAACCATAGCGAACTGAAAAGTCCATTCCTTGGTAAATCCTACCTAGAAACCTAGGTTGGGTAATACTGACCACTTATGTAGGATTATTAGAAATTATGGCACAAAATCACTGATCAAATGAACTTCAAACTTACCAAAAAAATTCAGCTGACACCATGTAGTGGTCAGGTACTCACCAGGGTCACGGTCGGGTAGGGCACCATGTTGCAGCAAACGACGCCACCATTCAGGTGACATCGCAAGCATCGCTATGAATTGCTGCTTTATTTGTGCCTCTTTTTGGGCGGGGACAGCTGGACTGTACACCCGGAGGAATGGGCTGGCTGCTGACATTGCAGGGAACCTACAACCTGCAAGGCAAAACAAATAACAGCATAAAGCTTTGCAATTTGCTGTAAACAAACACCTCTGAAAAATTCAATACAAGACTAAAACCGACTGGACCTGCAGGTACGAGAAACGTCGACCAAGGGCAATTGTATAAAGGCGACTTGTGTCCCTTATCTTGCGCTGCAATAAAAACAACAGCAGTTGCTTAGTCAGTGGAAGAATTCACAAATCACAAACATATACAGTGACAATCACTTCAGTAGCAACAAATCCACTAAGTTAGCAGTGAGATTGAACCTGCAGTCACAGTTTGTAAGTTTTGATGGACCAAAAAAAAAACTGTACATAAACACCGAGATTGCCAACTTACAGTGACAGCCTTGATGTTGCGCGAGAGATGACAGTGATGACTCAGAGCTCCTTCCTTCTTCAGGAAATTTCGAAGGAATACTTGAGCTCGTTTTTGTTTTTGCATCGGACCTGAGGTCGCCCTTGGCTGCAATTATAACAATCAGCATTTTCTTAATCACTGACAACCACAATTTACACATCACAAACATCCAGCATTTACTTAAGCAACCAGAAAAACAAAAGTAAAAACCGTGTGATTGAACAACTTACAATCCCACTTTTGTTGCGCTACTGAAAAGTTTCCAGAGTTCCTTGAGCCGCTTGATTCTGCACACACAACATGGTGATTATTGTAAATTGAATTCAGGGACAATAAACATAAACCATGCAAATGCACAGTGACACTAACTCTGATCAAACTCATTCATCTGCCTAGAATATCTTGTCGGAGTCCTTGTGGCAGAAGCATTAGCATCCTTTGCACGATTCATTGATTCTGCAGGCATGTTGCTGATTAGTGGATATGCATTTTAAGAAAGTACGGAGAAAATATAGATGCCTGAGCTACGTGTGGTGCTAACTTTACTTTCTATCAGCAAATGATCATTTGAATTACCTGACAGAGACTGTACTGGAACCCTTTTGAGCACAGAAATATGATCTTCTATAAACATAGTGAAGAAAAATATATATCCTTGTGATATTATCTTGACGCACATAGTCTTGTATATACATATATATAGTCTATAATTCCTTCCTCGTAACACATGTCTTGTGTAATATATATTTGCCACTTCCGATATTCAAGGAGATATATTTGCTCCAGTACAGATAGATAGAAATCTCCAATAAACCACAATAATAAGGAAAATTGCCCAGTAAATCTGTAGGGTTATTCAACGTATGTTCAGTAAAACATAAAAAACACATCAGGTTTTTTTTGTTAAAGGTGAAAATGTTAAACCTGCTTCTGAAGAAGTTGAACAGTAAGAGATCTGCGGCACACGCAACCTGCAAAAATGGAACAGTTTTACAATTTATATGCGGGTAAAGAAGTATTTTTTTATTACATTCCATTGTTCAGGATATCGGTAACTCGTACCATATTAGAATCCCAATAGGCTCTTTTCGTATCTAGGGTCAAGTATGTAGTCCATATTAGAATCTCTAAAAAGACTTATATTTAGGAAGGGCGGGAGTAATTAATAGCAGTCGCACAGAAAAATAATAATAACGACCAAGATGCTTGAAAATAGTGCTGGACACAAAAACAACATGAAAGAAAGACCTCAGCAACACTACTTCTAGTTCCAGGATAGTACCAAACAGCCCAAGGAGGCACGAACGAGGTTGATAGGGTTGGCCTAAGTACCAAAGAGCCCAAGTAGCAGCAGCAACAGTATAATACTCGTACGTAGGAGTACCGAACATTAAAGAAACACAAGCAAAATCGCTACAATAAAGTGGAGGGTCTTTCCGTTTCTTTGCAATGAGCGTTGCTAGAACTGTTAAAAATATCGGCCGATATTTAAGTTAATCGGCCAGTTTATCCTGATTCCGTAGGTGTCAGGCCCTGAACCTCGCAGTAGGTCACGGATGCGATAACAGGTTATCCTTGGCGTTAACTGGTCAAGCGGATTATCCAAAAGAAGAATTTCACAAAGGAGGAATCATGAATTGGGAAAATTAACACTTATTGCACTGGATTAACCGGAACAGGCTACACAAACATTTCATAACAAATTTAGAGAAGATTGATGAAGTCTTAACCTGCAATTTGTTGCGTTAGACCAAGCAAGCCGGGCCAAGTACTCAATGCCAGAGGCCTTGTCCGGGAATGGATAGTTATTCAGACGAGCCCTCAGGTATGCTTCTGGAGGATTAGGGTCTCTGGAGAAATCAAAGCAAAGAAGTGAGATGAATGGGGGAGAAAAGTGATCGTTTCAACAGCAAGATCATCATAAGCAAGAAATTGGAAAAAGAATAGCAACCTCGTGCTCTCCTCTGGAAGAAGAGCCCTCCCCACGAGTCGGATCTCCTAACACTGGGGGTCTCCAAAAGAACCAGGCAACCCGTCGATGTACTCCAACAATTCGAAGGGGCGCTGCCGGACTACCAGGTTGAAGATGCGAGCCGCGTCCAAACCTGCGCTTGGAGACGAGGCGGAGCCGGATGTCGTCGAGGTGGAGGTCGAGGTAGACGGGGAGGAGCTCGTGCTCGTTGTCGTCGTCGCCGCGTAGGTCGAGGAAGGCGTGGACGAGGTCGAGGCAGGCGCGCCCGAGGTCGAGGTCCGCGCGGCGGCGGATCTCGCCATCGGTGGCGGTGGTCGTTCTTCCTCTCTTTTTTTTTTAGGTAAGGTGGGCGCTCTTCCTGGGGGAACCGGTTCAGCGAGGAGGCAAATGAGGTTCCGGTCCGTCTCCCCGCTCGGTATTTACCCCTCCCTCCCATCACTAAAACCGGACCAATCAGCCCCAAACTCTCTTAAACCAGATCAATTCCCCCCTACGATGGTTTTCGACCTGATTTTCGCGATTTTGATTTTTTTTCTTTTGCTGACTAGACTAGTTTTTTTTTACATAAGTACAGACACAAGCGCTTATATACACGCGCATACACTCACCCCTATGAACGCACACACGCACACCCTACCCCTATAAACACCTCCGAAAGACTGAGCCGGCATATCATCTTGAGATTTATGAAGTCATCGTAGGCACCTCGTCATCGACGGGAACATCTCCTCCCACTGAATGCGCATCGCCGAAAATCCTGAAATAAATCCAGGAATAAATGCGAGCACCAGGATTTGAACCTAATGGGCCGGGGATACCACAGTCCCTCTAACCATCCAACCACATGTTGGTTCGAGCTGGCAATTCAGGTGGTTTCATCAATTGGTGACGCCGCCCGACCAATCAGCCCCCTAATTCAGGTGATTTCGCTCCTCATTCCCCTAGTGCCTCGACGTCAACCATGCCGTCGGCACCCGCCTTGCCGCCATGGCGTCAACCACGTCGCCGCCGTCGAGCGCCCCTACTTCTCCACCCACCGGTGAGTCCCCATGTGCGCGACATGTTCTTTGTTCTGTGTGCCTCCTTCCCCGGCAGTGCATGATCGCGCCAGGACAGGGGATTTGTGCTTAGTAGGAAACATAGCTGCCATGGCAGGGGATTTGTGCTAGCCGAATTTGTTGCCATGGCGGCCAAATTGAGCAGCTGCGGGGGAGATTGTGGGCAGGTGCAGGGGATTTGTGCTACCCTTTTTTTTGCTGTGTTTCCTATGTAGTGTTCTAAAGTTTGTTTGTTTTGGGCAGGTGTTGTTGATGAGGCAGCAAATGAAGATGAACCATTTTATGTGTCATTGCATTATTCGCAAATTTGAGACAGTCGATGGGTTGGTTGAATACAATGGGGGGGGGGGACTGATGATAACATTTATTTTGGGAAGAGGAATAACCTAGGATATGAGAATTTTTTGTCGCATGCACATGACATGTATCATGTTGATATAGGACATTCCAGGGGAAATTGTAGTTGCAATATGCACATGCTTCTTCTAGGAAAAAGTTAGAGTGATGGTTTGTTATTTATTCATAATGATGCAACTGTGGACAAAGATGGAGCATGCAACACATATTGGGTCATGTGCAGAGATCTATGTGGAGGGAGTGTTAGTTTGTGAAGAACAAGTTATGCAGTTGCATAACAAAGCAGATGAAGTGGTAGTGTTAGTTTCTGAGACATATTCCAATCATAAAGGTGGCAAATTTGCATTGCTAAATGTGGATGATGTGGAGACAGACATGGTTGATGAGATTTTTTTATATTAGATGTTCCAGCTCAACCAGAAGAAGAAGAAGAAGTAGTTGCACAAGTTGTGGTAGGGGTCAAAAGGACACCTGTTGAGGAAGAAAATCTAAGGATAATAAATCTAGCTCATGACTTTGTCACTACATATGAGAGTCCATTGAAGATTAAGAAAAGTAGACCAAGTAGACTTACAACTAAAAGAAGAAACATGCCCGTTGTAGCTGCAGGTGAAGCTCCACTTGCAGCCACATCAGCTGCAGGTGCATCGACAACAGCTCCAGGTGCATCCACATCAGCTCCAGGTGCAACTACAACAAGTCCATCAACCCCAGCAACAACTTCTACAGAGAGAGCAACAATTGCAAATAAAACAAATTGTGCAAAGACAAAAACAACAACAACATGTCCAGCACAGAGAGGAACAATGCCACAGTTTACTAAAAGACAAAAACCATCATTAGCTTCTGAATTTGAGTATGTATCTGCAGATCATGTTGAAATTGGAACAAAGTGCAAATCAAGTAGTACATGCAGATGAAAAACATGGAGAAGAAGATGATGATGAGAGTGATGTTGACTACCAACCTCTTTCAGAGCACATTTCTGCTGAAGAATTAGAGGCAGCGGAAGTTAGGAAATTAGCAAGGGAAATTAGGAGGCATAAGAGAGTGAATAAATTAGGGGATGATATTGGTCTTGTCATCAAAGATAATAATGTCATTGAAGGATTGTCTAGTGATGAGAAGTTGGATGGAATAGAAGATGATGTTGTCTCATCAGATGATGACAACTCTTTTGATGAGGAAAGTGATGCCGAGGGGGCCGCCCAGCTAGTGAAAAGTAAAAGTCAATGGAACAAACATAACGACAAATCAGAAATACCTACATCTGAGATAGGAATGGTCTTTAGAGGAAGGCATCAAATGAAGAAAGCTCTAATAAAATATGGCATTAAAATGCATTGCATATTTCTTTCACCAAGGATTAAAATCATATAAGGTTGGTGCAAACTGTACTTGGCCCGGTTGCAACTGAATGGTCTATGTTTCTAAAACTAGTAGAAATAAGTGGCTACAAGTGTCTACCCTTGTAGATGATCATCATTGCATTCCAAGAAGGGAAAACAAACTTGTTACATCATCTGTTATTGCTACAAAATATGGCAAGCTTATAACAGAAAATCCGAGTAAGAAGTTAGAGGATTTGAGGAAAACTGTACTTGAGGACCTATTTGCTGATGTGACAATTGCACGGTGTAAGAAGGCAAAGAGAATGGTCATGCAGAAACGGTTGCATTCCACTGAAGGAGAATACTCCAAATTGTTTAACTATCAGTTAGAGCTCCTAAGAACTAACCCTGGAAGCATAGTTGCAGTAAAGTTGGCCCAAGATGAAAATGATGGATCATATGTATTTCAAAGGTTCTACATGTGTTTTGATGCCTTCAAGAAAGGTTTCCTAGCAGGCTATCGAAAATTTATAGGCCTTGATGGTTGTTTTTCAAAGGTGCTTGCTATGGAAAAATGTTGTGTGTTATAGGAAGAGATGCAAATAACCAGATGTATCCTATTGCTTGGGCTGTCGTGGAGAAAGAGACCTATGAGGCATGGTTCTAGTTTCTTGCAAAAATAAACAAGGACTTGAAAATAAGCAATCAAGGAGATGGACAATTGAGGACATTTTCCCTAAAGATGAGCAAAAAATGTGTGCAATACACACATATGCTAATTGAGGGACCATCATCACATGGCAAATTTACTTTTGCTCTTCTCTAAAACTTGACACATTCTAAAACATAGCAAATTCTGAAAGTCCCTAAAACATGGCAAACTGCCATCATTTAAAAATAATAATTTTCCACCATTTTCTTCCAATGTGTATATTATTTTTATTTCTCTACCATGGCCAACATAGTATATGGAGCATGGTAAACTTTTTTATGGACCATGGCAAGTTTTCATCCAGACATTTTGCCATCACAATAGATTATAAACTTTGTCTAAACTTGCCATGTGATATGTGACACAAAAAAATTGATCATCAACATTTTACCTTTTTAAGATCAAGGAAATTTTTAGTTTGTAGCATGACAATTTTTTAGTTTGTGGCATGGCAAAATTCACTTTTCTATTTTTCCATGGAAATTTTTTACTTTAGTAGCTGATGGCAAATTACATTTACTTTTCTATCTACCTTGGCAAATTCACCTTCATTGACATGGAAAATTTATGTATATCGCCATGGAAAATTTTAACTTTTATTGCCATGGAAATTTACATATTTTTTACCATGGAAAAGTTATCTACTTCCATGGCAATTTCACTTCTACATACATGGTAAAAATTTACTTTTGTTGATCATGGCAAATTATTGATATGACCACTAGTGCAAAAGATAATCTTCGGAACATGTTAAGTTGGCTCTTTTAGTTTTGAGGTTCTGTCAACTAAACCGAAGAAGGATGCTGTGAAGCCCAATTTTAGAATGCCTCCATACAGATGGTGTTTTGTTGGAAATAGGTTGCAATCTCATTCTTGTGTAGCCGCGTGAGAGAGCAGTGTCTTATTTTGTTTTGTGTCTACTAGTAGTAGTCACGTAGCTATTTGGTTGTGATCAGTGTAAGATTGAATAGAACTATTTTTGGTCGATTATTGCAGCCGCATACAGAAGTATATATAAGAGATTACAAGCCAGCAAGACCTATTACAATACGACTAGGACTAGATAACTTGAGAGCCAAGTAATAGTCTAACATCCCCCCGCAGTATCAACGGGAGGCTCGACAACGTTGAGACTAGATCAAATATTACAAAATGATGTTGATGGTAGTCCCTTGGTAAAAATATCCACAAATTGAGCCGTAGAAGGAACATACAGCACCCGAACTTGTCCAAGAGCCACCTTCTCGCGAACAAAATAGATATCAATCTCAATATGTTTAGTCCGGCGATGTTGAACATGATTCCCGGACATGTAAACAGCTGAGATGTTATCACAATAAACAATGGTAGCTTGTGCAAGCGGTCGATGCAACTCTAAGAGCAACTGACGAAGCCAGACCATATCAGCCACAGCATGTGCAACCGCACGATATTCAGCTTCAGCAGACGAGCGGGAGACGGTTACCTGCCTTTTCGAAGACCAAGAAATCAAATTGTCACCAAGAAAAACACAGAAACCGGATGTAGATCGTCGAGTGTCGGGACAACCAGCCCAGTCTGCATCAGAATACGCGGTGAGAGAGGTAGGGGAAGAATTGTTTATGTGGAGACCATGGTTGAGAGTACCTTTGAGATACCTAAGGATGCGCTTGATATGATTATAGTGAGGTATGCGAGGATCATGCATATAGAGACAAGCTTGTTGGACAGCAAAAGAAATTTCAGGACGAGTAATGGTAAGATACTAAAGGGCACCAGCAAGACTACGATAAAGAGTAGGATCATTGAAAGGATCACCATTGGCAGAAAGTTTGAAACTAGTATCTACAGGAGTATGGGAAGGATGACAATCTAGCATACCAGCACGGTTGAGAAGATCTAGGATGTATTGACGTTGGGAAAGAAAAAGACCTGATGAATCACGAATCACTGCAATGCCTATAAAATGATGAAGAAGACCAAGATCTGTCATATAAAACTCAGAGCGGAGATGAGTAATGATGCGGTCCAAAAAGGTTTGAGAAAAAAGCAGTGAGAATGATATCGTCAACGTAAAGAAGTAAGTATGCAATGTCAGAATTATGATGATAGACAAAGAGAGAAGCATCAGAAAGAGAGGAAACAAAACCTATGGTTTGAATAAAGGAAGAGAAGCATTGAAACCATGCACGTGGAGCTTGTTTGAGACCATAGAGAGATTTTTGAAGAAGACAAACATGGTATGGATAAGAAGGGTCTTCAAAACCAAGAGGTTGCTGACAGTAGATGGTCTCTTGGAGAGAACCATGAAGGAAGGCATTTTTGACGTCTAATTGGTGAATAGGCCAGGTGGAGGAGACAACAAGGCTAAGAATAGTGCGCACGGTACTAGGCTTAACTACAGGAGAGAAAGTTTCATCGTAATCAATGCCATGTTGTTGGCAATAGCCGCGACATACCCAACGTGCTTTGTAGCGAGAAAGAGTACCATCGGAGTGAAACTTCTGACGAAACACCCACTTACCAGAGACAATGTTGGTGTTGGAAGGACGAGGAACAAGCTGCCAAGTATTATTTTCAGAAAGGGCCGAATATTCTTCTTGCATAGCTGCAGCCCAATTAGGATCAAGAAGCGCAATTTTGTAAGATTTGGGAACTTGGGACAAGGACAGGGTGGCGTGAAGGTTAAGACGATCTATGGGTTGACGAAAACCTGATTTGGAACGAGTGCGCATAGAATGGTCATTGGCTGAGGGAATAGTGGGAACAACGCGAAAGGGAAGAGGAGCAACACGGATGTCCGGCGCAGTGGATGATGCGAACAATGGAGGGGATGGTGATGAATCAGTATGTGTGGGTGATGGTGGTGGAGGGGATGGTGGCGCATCAACATGTGTGGGGGATGGTGCGGGAGGGGATGGTGGTGCATCGGTATGTATGGGCGATGATGCAGGTGGCGAAGTTGGAGGGTTATGATTGGGTGTCGGTAGTGTAGGGGCATTAGGTTGGGATGGTGGTGAAGAGGTATTTGGAGATTGAGATTGCAGAAGAGGAGCATAAAAAGGGAAACGAGTAGGAGGGTGGTTAGGTGGGGAAGTAGGGAGGTGTGATGGAGCGGTACATTGAGCAAATGGAAAGATATGTTCAGCAAAGGTGACATGCCGAGATACAAGAACCCGACCGGTGGATAAGTCAAGGCAACGATAGCCTTTGTGTTCATCCGAAAAACCAAGGAGAACACACGGGAGAGAGCGGGGAGAGAGCTTATGAGCGGTGGTAGCAGAAGTGTTAGGAAAGAAGAGGCAACCAAAAACACGAATGTCGGAGTAGTTTGGATGACATAGAAACAGAGAAAAGTAGGGGGTGACGTTGGGATTGGCTTTGGTGGGACGGATATTGAGAAGATATGTAGCGGTGTGGAGAGCCTCGGCCCAATATTGGGAAGGCATGGAAGATTGAAGAAGAAGGGTATGAATAATTAAGAAACAGTAAGATGGGGCGACCTAGGAGCTCTCACAGCCATCCTCGCACATTTTACGTCCGATTAGTTTTTCACCGCCCTGATTTAACGGCCAGAGGTTGCGGGCCACGTGATTGGGCTGCTGCTCCGCAAGTTTATTTTGGTAGCCCCTCGTTCACCGGGCCATGGCCCACATCTTTGATGGCCCGTTGGTAGCGAAGCGTCGTTCTTCCTTGCTTCGTTCCTTGGTCGACGACGGTGTATCAATAGCGATTAGTTTTCTTCCTCTTCCTATTCGTCTTCCTTCCCTTCTTCTCTCCGTATTCTTTTTTTTGCGGGGTCCCCGTATTCCACTCTTCCAGACAACCTTTCTCTCCTCTCGCATCCCAGGCCATGCCCCCTCCTTATTCCGCTTCTTTTTGACATCGACGATCATGATCCTTGCGCACGAGTGCTTGTCCCGGATCTTTTCGTTAGTGCTTCACGTTGCTTTGCATTTTCAGGGATTTATCTCACAACAATCTGTTAGGATCCATATCTAAATTTTCAGTTTTATATGAGTCTTTCTCGACCTGACTTTATTTTTCCAAACTATGCAGCAGACCCTTTAAACCATTAATTTCTTCATATTTCAGGTTGATTTGTCAAGCAGCAACACGAATAGATCAATACCTCTGAGTTTGCTAGAAGAAAAAAAAACATAGGTTGCTGACACTAAGATTTGCCACTTGTTTAATTACATCATCCATACATCATAGAGTGCAATTGACAGAAGTAAATATTTCATCAATTTTTTTTATTTCATCAAATTTGGGGGAACTTTCATGTTGATATGGCGCCCCCACCAAAGAAAGGTTATCTGATTGCACTCTACAAGTTGTATTACGAGGTCTAGGAATGATAAGTTAATTCCAGACTTCCAATTAGTTTTCTTTAATTCAGTCCTACTAATTATCTTTATAAGTTTACTTTGACTATATCTAAATAATGATTTTAATTCATGTGATTATGATTTCTACAACCACGAGAACACATCAAAGATGAACAAATTAGAAAGGTGGCAGTGCAAGGTGAGTGCCCATGTCTTAGCTGAACGATTTGCCCAAGATTGCACATCTGAACCTCATCATTGCTTTACACCTGATTGATCAAGTGAGATAACAACAAAGCAACAACTTAGGAAGAGGTTGCTGCTGCATTGGAATGTCTTGAACGGTGTCAAGTACACGTACAACACCTCTGTGGAGAATTCCATAGATGACATGAAATTGGCACATGTATCTATTTATTTCTAGAAGGATTTGACAAGGCCGCATCATCATGCCCAGCTGTCGTATAACAGAAAGAGGCTGTCGGTTGTGATATCACCATGTCTCGCCTATATTTGGAGCCGTCAAAGCCGCTCAAAATTTCTTGGATGTTTGTACTGTTTAGATTTTTATAGATAAATTTACTATATGTTGTCAATATGGGCGGGCGCGGCAAAGCGCGCCTTTATGTTCTAGTATCATTTATAGTAAGAAGAGAATGTTCAGCTTTGCCGTTTTGAGGAGAAGTGTAGGGACAAGAAAAACGGAGAAGAATGCCGTGGTTAAGAAAGAAGGTATGATTTTTAACATTATCAAATTCACGACCATTATCACATTGTATGAAGCGAATAGGGAGAAAGAAGTGCACGGAGACGTATCGCTGAAAATTGAGAAAGAGAGCATGAACGTCGGATTTGTTGCGAAGAGGAAAGGTCCAGACAAAGTGTGTAAAATCATCTAATATAACAAGATAGTATTTAAAACCAGAGACACTAGCGATGGGCGATGTCCAGAGATGACAATGTATTAATTCAAAGGGATAAATGCTTGAAGAGCTAGACGAACTAAAAGGAGGACGCACATGCTTGCCTAATTGGCATGACTCACAAACGGAGGAATCGTGAGAATCTCTATGACAAGGTATAGTAAATTCACTAAGAACAGATGCTAAAACTGCAGGATTGGGATGTCCTAGACGCTGATGCCAGAGATCAACAGATGCCATCATGGAGGTTGGAGAGGCAACGACAGGAACACCATTGAGAGAGTATAAGTCACTGGAGCTATTGAACCGCGCGATCTCGACCTTAGTCTGATAATCCTTCACAGATAAGCCAAAGGGGTCAAATTCGACAGAAACAAGATTATCACATGTGAATTGACGAACAGAGATTAAATTTTTGATAAGGGCAGGAGCAATAAGTACATCACGAAGAAGAAGAGTTTTGGTGGTGGAGGGAAGTTGAGCCTGACCAACACAGTATATGGGTATAGAAGAACTGTCACCGAGGGTGATGGATTTAAAAAGTGGTGAAGTGCAAGAGGAGAGAAACATACTAGATGCAGACATGTGACTAGAAGCACCGGAATCGAAAATCCAATCCGTACCTGTGTTGCCTTGGGAGGCAAAATTGTTCATGGCCTGGATGAAGGCGGCTTGGTCCCAGCTTGGCGGTGTAGCAGATGTCGGCGTAGGCAGCAGGGCCGGCTGGTACGACGGCGATGGCAGTAGGGCCGACGGTGGGGTGTAGTAGTGGCCGCCGTCAGCGTAGTAGGGAGCGCCATATGATGGAGCAGCATGGTAGGCGTGAGTCGGCGGGCGAGGCGTGAGGAGTCCCGGGGCACCAGTATGGGGCCGCACGCCGGGCTGCCAGGCACCGGTGTAAGCCGGTGGAGCGCCGAGGGGAGCCGGAGAGGACCATGGCATGGGCCAAGCTTGGACGAGCCCCGTCCAGGGATCATGTGGAGGATGCCAAGGCGTAGCTACTGGTGGCGCACTTGGGGCCGACGACGATGAAGGAGTGGGCACCAAGCGCGTCGTAGGCGGTCGGCAGATGGGGTTCTTGCCGTGATAATTAGGGCTGGGACGCCAGCCTGGCGGTGGAGCGGATGCGGTCGAGGAAGAAGACACCGCTGGTGAAGGGGGCGCCGCGGGTGCCGGACCACGCGGAACGGCAGCGAAGAGCTTAGGGCGAGCGTCCTTGTTGGTTTGCGCACGGTCGGCCCACTAGAGGATGGATCGCACCTCGGCAAAGGTTGGTTGGGGCCGCATCATGGGTATGAAAGAAGCCTGCTTGTCGAACTGTTTGCTGAGCCCGATGAGGAGGATGTTGATAAGCTACCGATCTTCAACGGGATCACCAAGTTCACGTAGTTCGTCGGCAATGGACCTGAGGCGTTGGCAGTAGACACTAAGGGAGGAGTCGCCTTGCACCGTATTCCTAAGCTCGGTGTGGAGTAGATTGGTGCGAGCATCAACGTTGTCTTGGAACAACTGATGAAGGGCCGCCCAGAGACCGGCGGCGGTGGCGGCTTCCCTGAAGAAGAGATTGAAGATCTCGGTGGAGACGCGCATGTAGATCCATTGGATGACCGCGTGGTCATCCTTGACCCATTGGGGATCATGGCATTGTGGCACGGCGGTGGCGTCGACGTGGGAGCGAAGATTGCAGCGCCCGAGGTGAACTTCGAAGAGGTGGCGCCAATGGTAATAGTTGTGGGAGGTGAGATCGAGGGTAATGGGGATATAGGGTCTAATATCGGAGATTGTATCGGTGAAGGAGAGCACCGGAGGCATGGGTGGTGGTGGTGGTGGTGGTAGAACTAGGGCAGAGGAGGAGGAAGCCACGGCGGCGGCGCGGCCGAGGGTAGCGGCCCGGCGCTCCAAGTAGCCGGGCGGTGGCAGCGATGGTGGGGTGGGCGGCGGAGCCATACCCTAGGACCAGAAACCCTAAGATACCATGTAAGATTGAATAGAACTATTGTTGATTGATTATTGCAGCCGCATACAACAGTATATATAAGAGATTACAAGTCAACTAGACCTATTACAATACGACTAGGACTAGATAACTTAAGAGGCAAGTAATAGTCTAACAATCAGCATGGCTGAATTATTAATTAGTTAATATATTATTTAATTTAATTAGGAGAGAGAAAGAGTCATGGGTTGGTACGATTCGTACTATGTATTGTTTTAGTCGTGAGTTCAATAAAACTATAGAAAACGTCTCATATCGAAGGATACCAAATATCTTGCTGATCCGAGGGGATTTTGTTGCTGCTGCGTGTGGAGTCGATCCAATCTACTCGACACAAGTTTTTGCTCTTACGGTTTTGCATCTTTGTTTGACCGGAATTTCTTGTTACTGCTGCTAGTACCGTGAAAGGTCGGGCCGATGAACGACTCACCATCTAGTCGAGTCCTCATCAATTGGTATTCAGAGCTAAGGTTGTTCACAATACTGTGTTGATCAAGATGTCAACCTCGGTCAACAAGGATGATAAGGTTGCTGCTGATTCTGAGGAAGTTGTGCGTCCAGTGTACGCGGATGATATTCCTCAAAATATTCGGTATGATTTTGACCACACATGCAACTACGTCAAACAATGTCATAATGCGCTCAAGGAGAAGCTTGGCAAGAGGATTGATGTTTTGATCGCCCGGTTCGACGCTTTGGCGGACACCATCAATACGCCGACGACTAATATTGCGCAGGGCCGTACCCAAGAAAATGGAGGCCCGGTGCAAAACAAAAAATTGGGCCCTCGTAACCATTGGCAATTAGGAAAGTACAGTTTTATAGTGTGTGTGTATCATGTTAGTGGTACAAATTTTGAAAGAATTACATCTTACCAAGAAGCAATCTAAGCAGAGTACTGGACCTTGTATCTATTCATTCAACAATGGATGTATTGCATGGAAACCGCGAAGAAATTAAACTGCTTGAGCAGCGATTGGAAGAATTGCGCTAAGTCGCTCGCGCCAGTAAAGAAAGAGAAAGAGAAAGAGAAGTGAAGAGAGACAGAGAGAGAGAGAAAGCGGGGGCTTGCGTGAGTTTCGGCCATGTGGAGCGGGGCCTGGTGTAGAGTGAATTCTGCCACAGATTCGGTGGAATTTTTAATGCGTTGATTAGTCCTAGGCCTGATTAACCCAACTAAACCAGCACCGAGTAATAGTTTAACATAATAAATTGGGGCCCCTCCTGATTTGGGGGCCCTGTTTGGTCGAACCTTCTGCACATGCGTCCGGTACGGGCCTGATATTGCGCCACCACATGCTGCTCCGGTTGCTCTCCTGCGTTATGCACCAGCGCCTCCCAACGGACATGCCATCGTGCATGATCGCCGTTTGGTGGCACAACCACATGCTAGAGATGATGGCCTTGATGACGGCGTTGATCATGAGGCAGGGTACGCGCCACAGCCGCGACACTTTGAGCCCTGTCTTGAAGCTGCCGCTCGTGGTGGAGTGCATGACTGAGTAGATCAAGCTGCGCGTGTGCCTTTGGATGATGGACGATCTGGGGAGCTCTGAGACCGAACGTTCGGGGTCTTTTTATTTTCGTAAACTTAAAATAGCACCTGACACTGTTGGTTTGTCCCAGCCGTGTGCAATAGAAAATTGCATCTCACACGGTTAGTTCCCAGCCGTGTGCTATATAAATTTGCATCACATATGTTAAACAAAGTGAGCTTCACAATCAGCCACACTCACTAGCACACTGTTCTCAGTCCTGTTTGTGATAGGCCCTTTAAACCGTTTGCATAGGAGTCGTATGCACTAGTGACAGTAGTATTTACCTGCAGATTCTTGCTATAATAACAGAATCCATACTAATTCTAGAATGAGTGCTGGTGCAGACCTGACTCTATAAGGTTAATTACATAGTTGTTG
The DNA here is from genome assembly GCF_003073215.2 of Triticum urartu. Classification (NCBI taxonomy): domain Eukaryota; kingdom Viridiplantae; phylum Streptophyta; class Magnoliopsida; order Poales; family Poaceae; genus Triticum; species Triticum urartu. The sequence continues at coordinate 39,548,581 of NC_053028.1, read as the reverse complement.
CCTCTACTTTAAGATCGCTGACCCCATGATATGACCTGTACAACAGCTTGTCCCACTCTTGGTCATAATTAGTAATTTGTACCAGGAAAATATAAGGCATTTTCTTTATTATTTTCGTTTTTAACCTTATTTTCCACATGAAAAATAACACTATTGACCAGAATTGTTGGATGGAGATGGAACAGCCCGGTTCACTATAAATCGAACGGTTCAACCGATTTGTAGCAGTTCAGTGATGGGGACGGTCATTAGGCTTAAAAACCACTAAGAGCAGAGCCAAATCCTGAAAACAAAGGTGAAACACTTTTCTGGAAAAAAGTGATTAGTTCTTAGAGCGTGAATATTTTGAAAAAGTTGTGATTAAACTCGTACATTTTTTTGGAACTCTCGAACTTCTTTTCAAATTTGAATATTTAGAAAACACGAATATTTTTTGAAACCGAACAAAATTTTAAGAAAAGGAGGTAATGTAGCCAACATTTTTTAAAATCACAAATATTTTAAGAATATGGCTCTTGCGAACACGTTTGTGTATGCCGTTAATGATGATGAGGCATGCCAGCATGGCATAGGGCCCGCTGTCCGTGACTGCTGGTTGAGGACAAGGCGTGTGGCGCGTTCTTCTTGCAATAAAAAGACATTGTATTTTTTTCTCACGTAAAAGCCCACTAAAATTTGCAGGTATGGCATCGGGTGGGTCCAACCTGTCAGCGAGACATCACAAATCTATCTATACCTAATAATAAAGAGGCTATTACCTCTTGCGGTACATCACGGTAATTGCTCTCAAATTTGTAAAATATTACCCACGGATACCACCTATAAGTGATAAAAAAAGGTTTCATATTGGGGAATTCCCCGCCTGGGTTGGCAGGACCTCCTATACTGCGTTATGCGCGCTGGGAGAAGATGCAGCGCTCCCGTTTGAGTCGGCCAATTCCGGGCGGCCTGTTTTAAAATTTTTGTTTTTTATTTTTCTGTTTTTTCTTTTTCTTTTTCCTTTTCTACCTTAAATAATTTCTGACTTAAAAAAGTTCCAAAAATTTAAAAAGAATAAGAATTTAGAAATAAAATATTTAATAAATCATAAAATGTTTGTGGATTTAAAATATAATTGTGATTTTATAAAAAATATTTGCTTATTATAAAAATGTCCAATTATTCTGAAACTTTTTGTGGGGCTCTGGAAATATCCATTTAGTTCCCATATTAAATTTCAGAATTTATGAAAACGGTTTGAATCAAACCGAAAACAATTGCAGAAAATAGAAAACAGAAAGAAAATGCAATATAGGAAAGAACTTACCTGGCTTACTTGTGCGGCCCAACTGGACGGCCCAGCCCACCAGGGGCAGCGCTATCTTGTTCCTTCTGCCAGGAGGAGAAGTAGTTGCGTGCCCACAGCACAGCCACCGCGGCCACGTCCCCACGCCACCTCCTGCTCGCCTGGCTCGTCCTGATCCACGCCAAAGACGCATGTGGCCCCCTCAGTTCTCCCTCACTCTCTGGACCTGATACGTCTCCAACATATCTATAATTTTTGATTGTTCCATGTTGTTATATTATCTGTTTTGGATGTTTTATATGCATTAATATGCTATTTATATTATTTTTGGGACTAACCTATTAACCTAGAGCCCAGTTCCAGTTCCAGTTTCTGTTTTTTTCCTTATTTTTGAGCTTTGCAGAAAAGGAATACCAAAAGGAGTCCAAATGGAATAAAGCTTCACAATGATTTTTCATGGACCAAAAGACACCCAGGAGACTTGGAGTTCAAGTAAGAGGAGCCATGAGGCGGCGTCAAGGGTGTGTCCCTACCTTGTGGGCCCCTCGTAACCCCCTTGACCTAGCTCTGCCTCCTATATATTCACATATATTCCCAAACCACTAGAAGCAACCACGAAAACACTTCTCCTCCGCCGCAACCTTCCACTACTAGGGAAAACCTTATACACAGAATCTTAGCAGCAGCGCGGCATAAAAACAGGCGCTGCTGCTAAGTAGTAGCAGCGCGGCTACGGAAAGCTCGCTACTGGTGCAAACTTAGCAGTAGCGCGTGACGCTTAAACCGCGCTGCTACAAAAATCCACCGACAGTACACAACGACATAAGTTTACCAGTAGCGCGGCGCCAGGGAGCGCGCTGCTGCTAATGCCATAGTAGCAGCGCGCTTTTTTGTCACCTCGCTGCTGCTAATTTTGAAAATGTGCACAGGGTTGACCCGTTTAGCAGTAGCGCATGACAGGAAAGCGCGCTGTTGCTACGCTCTTAGCAGCAGCGCGCTTTCTCTCCCGCGCTACTGCTAAGACGCAGGACCCACCACCTTTTCCACCTCCCCCTCCCCATCTCCTCTCCTCCCTTTCCCCTACCTCCCACATCCTCCCTTTCTCACTCTTCATCTTCCTCAATACTTCTCCCCCCATTACTCTCCCTCTTCTACCTACCTTTCTCTCTCTTCATTACTCCTAGCTATAACTACACCACCTCCATTAATTCATCTCCTTTCTCTTTTTCCTCTCCCCTCCACTAGTTGAAGTTGTCTCCTCCCAAATTAGCTAGCTAGGTAGATGTAGCATTTAGTTAAGTGACCTATTTGCCCCCTAACTAGATCTTTCTTTGTCAAGAAGAGCTTTGTGCACTTTTGACCTCCCTACATCATCATCTCCACCGTGTGCTCGATCTCGAGATAGAGGTGTGATTAATATTTCATGCTTTTGCAAAATGGAAATATGTTTATGCATGTGTGTGTGATATTTTTATGGAAATTGTGTGTGTGGCATGAGTTGACGCCAAATTGTGCATTTAAGTTGCCTATGTTTTGCCGAAATGTCGATTTATTTCCGTTTCGGCGAATTCCGGGCAAACTCTAGATCTATATATGTCCTACTTTTAAGGAAGGTCATGCCGAATTTTTGTATGACTTTGATGAATGCACGCATTTTTATAATCAATTTGTTTATTATTACCATGCAGAGTTCATGATGGTCAGCGGAACGATGGTGGACAAGTGGTTGCGGTCGACGATGCAGGACATGAAGGAAAATAACCTGACAGAGGTTTTATGTCCGTGTCGAAAATGCAAAGGAATAGTTTGGCTTGACCCCCATGTCGATGGTCGTGTCGAAGCGCACCTGCTCATGACTGGTTTCATGGATGGCTATACTCGGTGGATAACTGAAGATGAGGATGGCGATGTTGAGGATGCCGACGGGGCAGGCAATGATGACACGGGGCAAGACGAAGAGATGATCGATAATGGCGGCGAGGAAGAGGCCGGACATGGCGGCGGAGAAGGGCCCGGACATGGCGGCAGAGAGAACGACATGGACTCCACGCAGCAGAGTTCGTCGGTACTAAGTTCAATTGTGCGGGACCCTCATGTTCAAGCATTGCTTTGCAAGGAGACGAGTACTGAGAGAGCTGCTTCTAGAGAGGAGGCTAAGCTGGACCAACTGGTGGTAGACTCGAACACTCCATTGTATGATGGTTGCAATCCTGAGGTGACCCGCTTGAGTTTCACGCTCCAAGTGCTGAAGACGAAGGCTAAAAACAAATGGACCGACACTAGCCTCGATGAGCATCTCAAGTACCTAAAGGATGTTCTTCCCGAGGGTAATCTATGTCCTAGTAGTGTTGATGAGGCCAAGAAGATCGTGTGCCCTCTTGATCTGCCACACGTTAGATACCATGCATGCATCAACGATTGCATAATTTATCGGAAGGAGCACGTGGAAAAAACAAGTTGTCCAGTGTGCAATGCTTCTCGATACAAGAAGGCCGGGAAAAAATGTCCCCAGAAAGTGGTATGGTACTTATCGATCACTCCCCGTCTCCAGAGGTATTTTGTAGATCCCAAGGAAGCAAAGCTAATGCGCTGGCACGCGGAGAGGAAGAAGCCCGACGATGGAGATGATCCGAAGCTGAGACACGTCAAGGATGGAAGCCAGTGGAGAGAATTGAACAGCTTCTATCGGTATTTTGAATGTGATGCAAGGAACATCGTGCTCGGCGCGTGTACCGATGGCATGAATCCATTTGGCAACCAGAGCACCAACCATAGCACATGGCCAGTGTTTGTATGGATGTACAACCTCCCCCCTGGTTGTGCATGAAATCGAAGTACATTCACATGAGCATGCTTATTCAAGGGCCGAAACAACCAGGAAATAATATTAATTTGTATCTGGGGCTACTTCAGGAGGAGTTAGACACGTTATGGAAAACACCGGCCAAGACATGGGACGCCAGCAAAGGCGAGTATTTCAACATGAGAGCCGCGCTGATCACGACAGTGCACGACTATCTTGGTTATGGATATGTGGCAGGCCAGGTGTGCCATGGATATTGCGGATGCACGCGGTGCATGGATGATACGACGTCTCAGCAGCTAACGTCAAGGAAAGATGGCGGGTCTGGGAAAATCGTGTACATGGGGCATCGAAGATGGCTCGAACAGGACGACTCGTGGAGAAACCGTGGAGATCTATTCAATGGTCGCGCTGAGCATCGAGGACCTCCACACGTAAGCGGAGCGGTGCCGAAATCGATGAGCTGTTGAAAAACTGGAAGGAGTGCCCCGTGCCGGGAAAGATGATGAGAAAGGCGCCGGAGCCGCTGCTGAAGGTATGGAAGACGAGGTCTGTGTTCTGGGACTTGGAGTACTGGCACAAACTCGATACACCTCATTGCCTTGATCAAATGCATATCTGTAAGAATGTCCTTGAGAGCTTGCTCGCAACACTGATGAACATGCCGGATAAGACCAAGGATGGGCCAAAGGCAATAAAAGACTTGCAAGATTTGGAAATCAGGGAAGATCTGCACATACCGCCACGTAAAATGTCAGACGAGACAGAGACGGAGACAGAGGCATGGGAGAAGAAGGGCAAGAAAATAAAGAATGAGGATTATTGCCCCCCTTCTTGCTTCACCTTAAGTCAGGCTGAGATCAATCAATTCTTTAAGTGCCTTACCGGAGTCAAAGTTAGTTCCGGTTACTGTGGCAAGATAAGTAGATATCTAGACACGGACAAGAAAAGGTTCAGCGGGATGAAGTCTCATGACTGTCATGTGATGATGACGCAGATATTACCTGTTGCCCTTAGAGGGATAATGGACAAGCACGTCCGTGACACGCTTATTGGTCTCTGCAACTTTTTCGACGTCATCTCTCGAAAGTCGATCAGTGTGAAGCAGCTCCGAAGGCTACAGGAAGAGATCATTGTGATACTGAATGAGCTTGAGATGTACTTCCCGCCCACGTTCTTTGACGTGATGGTGCATCTGTGTGTCCATATTGTGGATGACATAATAGACCTGGGGCCGTCATTCCTGCACAACATGATGCCGTTTGAGAGGATGAATGGGATCATAAAAGGATTCGTTCGTAACATGTCCCGTCCGGATGGAAGCATCGTCCAGGGCTATTTGACACAAGAGTGCATCTCTTTCTGTGAGAATTTTCTATATGGCGTAGACCAGCTGCCTGGTGTTAGTGTTGGTTTGCCCGTTAACAAGCACGATGGGAGGCTCGAAGGAGAAGGTCACTGCAACGGTCGCAGGGAACTGCACGTGGCATACTCAGATCGACGCAGCGACTTTGACAAAGCAAACTTGGTAGTGCTACAACACCTAGACGAGGTAGATCCTTTCGTGGCACTGCACGAAGAAATTATCGCAAAGAAGTATCATGACCGGGGGGTATGCAGGACGGACACCAAAGTTACTAGAGAGCACAACTCCACTTTCTTGCATTGGTTCAAAGAGCATATTATTGCTAATCCCCCGGAGGAGGGCTCTAAGGACGGATTGCTCATATACGCCTTAGCACATGGCCCCTCGCCCAACCTCGTAACCTATCAAACATATGATATCAACGGATACACGTTCTACACGGAGGCCAAAGATATGGACAGTGATGAATATCAGAACTCAGGGGTGATGATGGAATGCATGACCGGCAGCGACAACGACGCAACTGAACGATTTTATGGAAGGGTCGTGGAGATCTGGGAGCTTGACTACTCTGGACTGCACAACACGACGATGTTTCGTGTCAGATGGGCTAAGAATGTCGAAAGAGAAAGCCGGATTTTCACTACCATGACTATACCCGACGCCAAGAACACTACCGTGAATGCTATCGCAAAAAACGAGCCATGGGTACACGCTAAGCACGTGACACAATGCTTCTTCATAACCGACCCATGCAATCCCAGTCGTGTTGTCGTGAGGAAAGGCAAAAGAAACATTATTGGAATGGATGGAGTCGCCAACGAGGAAGACTATGATCAGTATGGCAACCCAATGAGGGAAGATGACGATGATGATGAAGTATACGTCAAAAGAAGAATCAATACTACATTACCAAAGAAAAATCGTACTCCATGGAAAAGGCATAGTCACAATGAGGGGCTCAATTATTCTTCGACGAACAAGAAGGGAAAGAAGCTGACTCAAAAACGAAAACGTCAGCGCTGAGGAATCAGTCAAATGATGTAATATATATATATATGTTCCTATTTTGTATACACACTTAATTAGCCATTATTATGCATGGGTCCAATGATGTAATATATATATGTTCCTATTTTGTATACACACTTAGTCATTATTATGCAAGGGTCCAATGATGTAATATATATGTTCCTATTATGCTGAGGAAAAGAAAAAAGGGAAACTGGTTATAGCAGTAGCGCTTTAGTGAAAAAGAGCTACAGCTAGTCAAGGTAGCAGTAGCGGTTTCTGCAGAAAATCGCTACAGCTAGTCAAGGTAGCAGTAGCGGTTTCTGCAGAAAACCGCTACAACTAGTCAAGGTAGTAGTAGCACGTTTCGTGTAAACGCGCTACTGCTACGTCCACTTAACCCAAAATTCTCCCTCTCCCTGCTTCATCCCGCCTCTTTTCCCCCAAATCCCCACTCTCTCTTCCCCGGCCCCGTCGCACCGCCGCGCCCGCCCCCGACCTCGGCGCGCTCGCCCCCGAGCCCGCCGCCCCTGACCCCGGCGCGCTCGCCCCTGACCCCGCCGCCCCCGACCCAGGCGCGCTCGCCCCCGGCGCCGGCGCTCGCCACCGACCCGTCGGCCCTCGCCTCCCTCCTCTGCTTCCTCCCCTCCCAACCTCGGCCGTCGTCGGGCCTGCCTCCTCGCCCTGCACCCTCTGTAAACCACCCCCCCTCTCTCTCTCTGCTAGCTAGGGTTAATTTACTTAGGTTTTATTTATGTTAATTAGGTTATCTATTTAGTTATGAATTTAGATAGGTTTCAAAATTTGCTGAATTTATATGCAAATTTGAACTGGACATGTGATATGTGGATATGTCATGTTTTGGACATGTCATGTTTTGGTAAATGATCCGAGTTGCCTATGTTACGCCCGGAATGTTGATTCATTTCCGTTCCAGTGAATTTCAGGCGCTCGATATGTCCATTTTCTAGCAAAGGTCATGCCGAAATTTCCCGTGAATAAAGGCATGATTTGTGCTACATGGTTGGCATATCGAGTGCTGGCACATAGATTTCTTTTTATCTCATTTCTCATTTATTCATACTTTTAGAAATAAATGAGGACACTTAATCATAGGAAACATGTCGAACAACGAAGAAACTGGGCCTTCTGACCAAGATGCAGACGAGATGGATTATGAGGGTGAACAAGACTACCTCGACTTTTTGACTGCTAAGCAAGGTTTGCAGGTCCGCCTCGATGATGGTACCGACGCCGACACCGACATCGACGGCGCCGGCGCCGATGGCGGCGCCGAGACCGGTGGGGAAGGTACCCCCAGGGAAGATACCGGCGCCGATGCCGGTACCGAAAAGAGGCATAAGAAGCAGAGGATACGAAAACCTAAAAAACTAGGGATTGGACGACTTGTGATCACAAAGATGGCACCTGGCAAGTTTGAGCCGTTAGAGCTGGAAGAACCTCGCAAGTGCTATGGGAACCAAGTAGGATGCATCCTACGGGAATGCGCGAGCATCAACGATGATGACTTAAGGAGTAAAGAACATTTGACGCAGTTGCTCCTAACGAAGTTGCACAAGAGATTCAAGTTCCCCGATTGGGATGATAACATAGAACAACTGTGGGATGATCCGAAGATGAAAAAGATTAACAATCACGCCATGGGCATGTTCAGCAATGATTTGGCCTCCTGGAAATCGAGGGTGAAACGAGCTATTGAGGCCGAGGAACCCCTGTCCAAGATTCTGGAGGAAAATCCGACACTTACGGAAGAGGAGTTCGAAAAGTTCAAGGACACTTGCGCTACCGAGGACGCCAAGGCTAAGGCTGCGGAATTCAAGAGCCTTCAGCAAAGGAACACGGGGAAGCATCGCCTCGGAAGCCGTGGCTACCTCGGTAAAAGGCCCATATGGGATAAGGAGGACGCGGAACATGAAGCCGCGGGTCTCCCAGACCCCTTCACGAAGTTCACCAACCCCTTGGAGCATGACTTCATCAGGGCCCGCTACAAGTGGGACAAGGAGAAAAAGGTTTTTTACACGGACAAGATCACGAGGAAATTGATTAGACTACTGGAGAAGCAACACCATCTTGCAGCCGAAAACCCGACTTCTCCGATGAGGCCCAAGTGGGACACCCCTCTCAACCGGGCCTTGAACGAACTTAAGGGACTCCCTTTGGGCCAGCGGCCGCAATATGGTCATGTGCAAGGCGCTGGAGATGGCGCCACGTGGAAGGTGTTTTACAACGAGGGCCCGGAGGCCAAGAAGCAGAAAAAGAAGTTTAGTCAGGCAGACATCGACGCGAAGGTGGAGCTTGCGGTCGAGAAAAAATCAGCCGAGGACGCGAAAAAATCAGCCGAGGACAAATATGAGTTGCTACAGCAGGCATTCAATGCAGCTGTAACTGCCTGCAGAAATGATTTTTCTACTAACTTGGTTCCAGTTATCATCAACTGGACGAAGGAAAATCCAGACAAGACGGTACATGATTTCCCGTTGCCCAGTTTTGTCGGGAGCAACTCCATGAACAACAACACCATCGCACCATCACTTGCTCATGCAACTGGGCCTCCTCTCGCAGCCGCTCCCGCTCATAGCAGCTCGTCCTCAGTCTCTGGCACGCTTGGTGAGCCTTCGTCTTTGGTTGAGCTCGACGCTGTCATGGTAATTACATGTCACACCAACATATATATATATAATATTCCATTTTTGTTGCCTTTCGGATGTTTTACACCACAGACATATGTGTTTGCAGGCGAAAGAAACCCCATGCACCATACTCTACTTGATCAAAGGCCAGAAGGTGGACGTGGGAAAGGGGATGATAATGTAGCCCTTGCAACCCACGTTCCACAACCAGCCGATCCCTGCTGGGCACTTTAGGGTTAGCTTGTCTAGTGTGAAATCGGGGCACGAGGATTTGCCTCCTGCAGTACAGCATGTGGGAGCGGACGACGAGACCCCGCTGCGGATTGGAAGCTGCAAGGGTTGGGTGCTGCTATGGCCGAAGAATCTTATTCGTCTGGAGCCGGCCGAGAGCACACCAATAACCACACATCAACAAGCATGTGCGGAGACCACCACCCCGCCTACGCAATTACCAGCTCCTGTAGTGCCGGGTGAGAGCGGCGGACGACATGATGAAGGGGGTGCAATAGTGCTAGCTGATGTAATTTGTCCTGTAGAACAAAGAATGGATGATGAAACGGAGGTTGACCCTATGGATTTCCTCAATACAAACGCGTATGACTGTGACATAGAATTGATGAGTCAACCATATGACGAATCGGGCTATCAGCTTGCTAATGAGGATATGGATGATATGCCCGGGCAGGAAGGTCGTAGCAGGGATTGCAAAAAGTCTCTCTTCATGAAATCCTCACAGGACACGCCTGAAGATGCCGCCTCAACACAGGCTCAACTATCCCAGCGCGAGGGTCGTACAGTACTTAGCCCGGGAACACTGGGGCAGGGGTTAAGGAAGGGTCTAGAAGGTGTGCCCAAGAAAAAGGAGAGAAAGAGATCGGGGAAGATAGCTGCCTCCAAACAAGCCAGAGCACATAGCAGCCAAACGATGCATTCTGAAGAGCATGTACCCGTGAAAGGTGCGGCCATGTTCCATCTCACGGGCGAGCCGATGCTACCGCCGAAACCACTGGAGGCACTATCAGGGGATCTCAGGAGACTGCACGACCATGTGCTCTCGACTGAGAAAAGCCTACTAGCCTCAAAGGATCCAGGATATCCGACATACGCGGCTCGTGTGCCTGAGGGGAAGTGCTACGTCGAGACACGGCCCACGGAGGTGTTCTTCCTGCGGTTTGACCATATCTTTGAGATGTTTCTGATAAGGCGGCTCGATTTTACAATCGTCCGCCTTTTTGCGCTACATATGAGCTCTGTCATGAACAGTGAAGAAGTCTCGCAAATCTGTGTGGCGGATCCGTACTACATGCACGAGTCTTTCTTGAGTCTCGGCGACTTTGAGCGTGAAACTACTAGGGACTACCTCCAAAACTTCATGGTACAGAATAAGGACCGGGAAATTGTCCTCGTGCCTTATCATCCAAAGTAAGTCAGTTTCGAACAACCCTTTCATACATTTCAATCATTCCTTCTCTCTCTATGGGGAATAATTTGAGGTGTCTTTTCCCCGCAGCAACGGGCGCGTCATCCTTATCGTTCTTTATCCGCAAGTCTCCCACGCCGTGTATTTTGACCCTTCCAGAGACTACGAGAAAAAAGACTACACCCACATAATGAATATTCTAGATGATGATCTCCAAGGCTTCAGCTTTAGAGGTGGCCACATGCAGATCAGGAAACAAAGGAACAAGAAGATGGGTTTCGCGCATAAAACGAACTTCTCCTGCATCCAAGTCCCAAAACCAAGCAAGAAGGATGGATTGTACATCCTCCATCTCATGAATCAGTTCAACACGGATCACCAAAAGCTTCGCATGAGAAGCAGAAATGATGATCATATCCACAAGTGGCTAGAATCTCATGGAGAAGCGGATTATAAACTTAGAGATGACTTCTTTCGCATCCAAAGCGACATTGTGACGATCATCCTGAAAGAAGTCGTCGATGAGAAGGGGATGTTCCACCACGGCCCTATATCGCGAGCTGACGTCCGAACTCGCATAGGCATGCAACGTCTAGACCTCACGCCGTTCAAGAAGCTAGGGTCCATCCTCGATGATATGGAAGGATGGAACTTCTAGTGATCTATGATGCCGATGATGATGATATGTGTCAGTTGAACTTGTATACTATTTGTAGTGATGCAACTTTGTGATGTCCATGATCCCTGCCGAACTTGCGTAACGCTACTTTGTTAGTTTGCATACGATGACCTGCGTACCTCTAGTTAATTAATTTGCGTACTGTATGTTGCATCTAGTTGCTAACCCTTTCTTTTTCGGTGTTCTCTAGTATATTTTGTTTCATATATATGATTGTACATCCTCTTCATGAACATGCATCTCTAACAGGTACATAGTTTCTTGATGGCGAGATGGAACTGCTATGTCGTGTACAAAGGGAATGTTCCGGGGGTGTACAACGAGTGGCATGAGTGTCAGGCGCAAGTGAATGGGTTCTCGGACGCCAGCCATAAAGGCTTCAAAAGCAGACAAGAAGGAGAAGCTAGTTACTTGAGGTTCACGCTAGCGCGAGAGAGGTCTCGTAACCGCCATCTCATGTACTGCATAGTTCCGCTCTCACTCATAGTGATAGCTCTTCTCGCGTATACCTTTGTTTAGATGGATGACGTTGTAGTTGCAAGTATTCGAGACTTGCATGTATCGCTATTTTTGAGATGATGACAAGATACCACTTTGTGTTGGATGATGATTATGACGAGACTATTTGTATGTATATGCTATGATATTTGTGGTCTCGCAGGCATTTGTATGTGTATCATGATGACATTTGTATGTGCTAAAGATTCTTCTATAAAGCCTGTTCAAATACAAAACAAATATGCTGAAAAAACAAAAAACTACTAAAATTAGCAGTAGCGAGTGGAGAAAAGTTAGCAGCAGCGCGGTTGTAGCAGTAGCGCGCACAGGGGAAGCGCACTATAGCTATTAGCAGCAGCGAGGTTCCTTTAAGCGCGCTGCTGCAACACTTGTGTAGCAGTAGCACGGGTGGACCAGCGCTACTGCTATACGTTAGCTGTAGCGCCTTATTGGTAGCGCGGGTACCCGCGCTGCTGATAGGCCTAAAACCCGCGCTGCTGCTAGCCTTTTCCCTAGTAGTGTTCTGTTGCCGTGAGATTCCATCTTGGGGCCTTTTCCGGCATCCTGCCGAAGGGGGATTCTATCACGGAGGGCATCTACATCAACCCTATTGCCCTTCCTATGAAGCGTGAGTAGTTTACCACAGACCTACGGGTCCATAGCTAGTAGCTAGATGGCTTCTTCTCTCTCTTTGATTCTCAATACCATGTTCTCCTCGATGTTCTTGGAGATCTATTCAATGTAATCTTCTTTTGCGGTGTGTTTGTCGAGATCCGATGAATTATGGATTTATGATCAGCTTATCTATGAATAATGTTTGAATCTTCTCTGAATTCTTATATGCATGATTTGATATCTTTGTATTTTTCTTCGAATTATCGGTTTGGTTTGGCTAACTAGATTGGTTTTTCTTGCAATGTGAGAGATGCTTAGCTTTGGGTTCAATCTTGCGGTGTCCTCACCCAGTGACAAAGTAGGGGTAGCAAGGCACGTATTGTATTGTTGCCCTCGAGGATAGAAAGATGGGGTTTATATCATATTGCTTGAGTTTATTCTGCTACATCATGTCATCTTACTTAAGGCGTTACTCCATTCTTTATGAACTTAATACTCTACTAGATGCATGCTGGATAGCGGTCGATGTGTGGAGTAATAGTAGTAGATGCAGGCAGGAGTCGGTCTACTTGACACGAACGTGATGCCTATATTACATAATCATTGCCTTGGATATTGTCATAACTTTTTGTCATGGACTTAACATGGTAGATGCCCTAGCGAAAGGACTTAAGTGTGGAGCCATCGCGACGAGGTTAGCTTGAAGGTGTTAATCGGGACAAATGATGCAGAGAGTTTATACTGGTTCGGCCCCTCGCAACGAGGTAAAGGCCTACCCAGTTTGGGGTTATATTTCTTGGGTTTCGGTTACCAGGGAGCGAATACGCTTGACCTAGTTCTCGACTTCTTGTTTCTTGCCCTAACCCGCCGCCGGGTCACCCCTTATATACACAGGTTGATGCCCAGTGGCTTACAGAGTCCCGACCGGCTCATACACAATGTGTCCGGCTCGGTGACTAACTAAACTTGCCTTACAATACAAGTTACAAAATATGGCGGTTCAAACCCATGGGCCTCAAGTCACCTCCAGGTCTTGGGCCTTCAATAAGCTTGCTCTATGGACCGCCATCCTCATCATCCTCCTGGGCCTTCTCTCCTTAAGCCGTTAGTGGCATGACCTGGCCCCTCCTGGGCGGGTCATACCCAATAGTTATATCCCCAACATTAGGCCCAGGTTGATTTGAACTTGTTCACATCAACCTTTAATACTTGACTTAGGAAAATCTTGCACCGTTAACTTTTATGAAATTGCTATAACCCGCGATGACGTCAGCTCACAGAATCATGCTAACCTTCCATGATGTCATCTTTGCATTAACTTCACATAGAGCCCAATATATCTCAACGGATCTTTGTTTTAATGGATATCCCAAAAATCGAGGCGTTCGTATAACCTCATAACCATTTTTCGGCCTCCTCGATTCCTGCGCATGCCATCTGATCATTGCCTTATAAATAGGGGGGGTCTTTGTCTTCACCTTTTCCCCCTCGCCTCCTCGTCTTCGTCTTCCTCCTCGCGTCTCCTTTGCAGACCCGAGCTCCGCCGCTGCCGACCTTCGTCCGTTGCATCAAATCAGGCCGCTGCATCATCCTGACTAGACCAGACACCGCCGGCGCGCCACCGCTGTCCATCAGCATCTGTAAGTACTCATCCCTTCATACCTCAGGTCTGCATTAGGGTTTGTTTTGTTCGTCAGTGTTCTTCGTCGTTCTTCATCATTCCTTCATAGCACGCTCAGTTCAATCCGAAAACATCGCGGAAGCAGCGCATAAGTAGTTTAACGCTCCTTTCCAATCATAGAAACTATCTTTTTATGTAGAAATCCCTCAAGCACACTAGTTCTCCACTATCGCAACCATTAGGTTTAGAATTTTCTTTTCTTTTTCAAACTGCGGTAAATCCAAAACTATAGACCCAATCTGCAAAATCTGTTTGTCCATCACTTAGCAAAATTTTCACTGATAGATCTGAAGTACCATAACTGCCATGGCAGGTTATACCATAAACCGTGACTCGACATATAACATTAGGCCCCGTTTAAGCTGCCATCATATGCTTCATAACCTGTATAACCCGGTGATATTCTATGGTTTAACCATGCTTTGCTTATTCATCCTCATAACTCTGACCGGCTTAACAGTATAATTCTTAACCCGACAACACTTTCTTTTGTAGTTCATAATGTCAAAAGCAAGAACTGTTATGTCCTGCAACTGGGTCGTCTCCCGGGTCACCGAGGAAATACTGAATGAATTTGTTCAAACTAGTGTTTTAGCCAAGAAAGAGGTCATTCATTGGAGGGTCCCAGGCATACAAGTCCCTCCTCAACCCAAGGAGGGCGAGGTTATAGTTTTCACTGACCATTTGCTCCGGGGGTTCAGCCCACCCGGCTCAAAGTTTTTCCGTGACATACTGAGCTTTTTTCAACTTCATCCGCAAGATATAGGACCCAACTCTGTTTTAAACATCTGCAATTTCCAAGTCTTCTGCGAAGTTTACCTTCAGCAAGAGCCCACCGTAGAACTGTTCAGAGAGTTCTACTATTTGAATCGCCAGACTGAATTTACTGACAGGCCTGATACGTCTCCAACGTATCTATAATTTTTGATTGTTCCATGCTATATTATATTCTGTTTTGGATGTTTAATGGGCTTTATTATACACTTTTATATTATTTTTGGGACTAACCTATTAACCGGAGGCCCAACCCAAATTGCTGTTTTTTTTGCCTATTTCAGTGTTTCACAGAAAAAGAATATCAAACGGAGTCCAAATGGAAGGAAACCTTCGGGAACGTGATTTTTGGAACAAACGTGATCCAGAGGACTTGGAGTCCACGTCAAGCATTCAACGTGGAGAGCACGAGGCAGGGGGGCGCGCCTACCCCCCTGGGCGCGCCCTCCACCCTCGTGGGGCTCACGTTGCTCCACCGACGTACTTCTTCCTCCTATATATACCTACGTACCCCCAAACCAATAGAAGCATCCACGAAAACCTAATTCCACCGCCGCAACCTTCTGTACCCGTGAGATCCCATCTTGGGGCCTTTTCCGGCGTCCTGCCGGAGGGGGCATTGATCACGGAGGGCTTCTACATCAACACCATAGCCTCTCCGGTGATGTGTGAGTAGTTTACTGATGACCCACAAGTATAGGGGATCTACCATAGTCCTTTTGATAAGTAAGAGTGTCGAACCCAACGAGGAGCAGAAGGAAATGATAAGCGGTTTTCGGCAAGGTATTCTCTACAAGCACTAAAATTATAGGTAACAGATAGTTTTGTGATAAGATAATTTGTAACGAGCAACAAGTAATAAAAGTAAATAAAGTGCAGCAAGGTGGCCCAATCCTTTTTGTAGCAAAGGACAAGCCTGGACAAACTCTTATATAGAGAAAAGCGCTCCCGAGGACACATGGGAATTATCATCAAGCTAGTTTTCATCACGTTCATATGATTCGCGTTCGATACTTTGATAATTTGATATGTGGGTGGACCGGTGCTTGGGTGCTGTTCTTACTTGAACAAGCATCCCACTTATGATGAACCCCTATTGCAAGCATCCGCAACTACAAAAGAAGTATTAAGGTAAACCTAACCATAGCATGAAACATGTGGATCCAAATCAACCCCTTACGAAGCAACACATAAACTAGGGTTTAAGCTTCTGTCACTCTAGCAACCCATCATCTACTTATTACTTCCCAATGCCTTCCTCTAGGCCCAAATAATGGTGAAGTGTCATGTAGTCGACGTTCACATAACACCACTAGAGGAGAGACAACATACATTTCATCAAAATATTGAACGAATACCAAATTCACATGACTACTAATACCAAGACTTCTCCCATGTCCTCAGGAACAAACGTAACTACTCACAAAGGATATTCATGTTCATAATCAAAGGAGTATTAATATTCATAAAGGATCTGAACATATGATCTTCCACCAAATAAACCAACTAGCATCAACTACAAGGAGTAATCAACACTACTAGCAACCTACATGTACCAATCCCAGACTTGGGGACAAGAATTGGATACAAGAGATGAACTAGGGTTTGAGAGCAGATGGTGATGGTGAAGATGTTGATGGAGATTGGCCCCCTCCCGATGAGAGGAGCATTGGTGATGACGATGGCGATGATTTACCCCTCCCGGAGGGAAGTGTCCCCGGCAGAACAGCTCCGCCAGAGCCCTAGATTGGTTCCGCCAAGGTTCCGCCTCGTGACGACGTAGTCTCGCCCCGAAAGCTTGCTTATGATTTTTCTTTGGATGAAAGACTTCACATAGAAGAAGATGGGCATCGGAGGGCCAATAGGGGGCCCACGAGGCAGGAGGGCGCGCCTAGGGGAGTAGGGCGCGTCCCCTGCCCTCGTGGCCAGGGTGTGGGCCCCCTCTGGTATTTCTTCCGCTCAGTATTTTTTATATATTCTGAAAATAACTTCCGTGGAGTTTCAAGACTTTTGGAGTTGTGCAGAATAGGTGTCTAATATTTGCTCCTTTTCCAGCCAAGAATTCCAGCTGCCGGCATTCTCCCTCTTCATGTAAACCTTGTAAAATAAGAGAGAATAGGCATAAGTATTGTGACATAATGTGTAATAACAGCCCATAATGCAATAAATATCGATATAAAAGCATGATGCAAAATGGACGTATCAACTTCCCCAAGCTTAGACCTCGCTTGTCCTCAAGCGGAAGCCGATAGCGATAAATATGTCCACATGTTTAGAGGTAGAGGTGTCGATAAAATAAAATACGAACATGAGGGCATCATGATTATTCTTATAATAGCAACATATATGGATAATGTCATATGATTTCTTATTCTCAAGTAATAATCTATTCACAATGCAAAGTATGAATCAGAAACTTTATTGAGGACTAGCAAACTATAATCTCAGTCATTGAAGCAATTGCAATTTATCATAACATCGGAAAGAGTCTATGTCAGAGCTTTTCAGCAAGTTCACATACTCAACTATCATTTAGTCTTTCACAGTTGCTAACACTCACGCAATACTTGTGGTTACGGAGTTTTAATCGGACACAGAGAAAGATAGGGGCTTATAGTTTCGCCTCCCAACCTTTTACCTCAAGGGTAATGTCAACAATAATAATTCATGCCAACTTACATCCAATTAGATATATATATATATATATATATATATATATATATCAAGATCTTTCCAACACACTGTGGTTGCCAAAGGATAAAATGTAAAAAGGAAAGGTGAAGATCACCATGACTCTTGCATAAGGTAGAAGATAAAAGTAAAAGATAGGCCCTTCACAGAGGGAAGCATAGGTTGTCATGCGCTTTTAGGGTTGGATGCACAAAACCTTAATGCGAAAGAACGTCACTTTATATTGCCACTTGTGATGTGAACCTTTATTATGCAGTCCGTCGCTTTTATTTCTTCCACATCACAAGATCGTATAAAGCTTATTTCCTCCACACTAATCAATCATACATATTTAGAGAGTAATTTTTATTGCTTGCACCGATGACAACTTACTTGAAGGATCTTACTCAATCCATAGGTAGATATGGTGGACTCTAATGGCAAGACTGGGTTTAAGGGTATTTGGAAGCACAAGTAGTATCTCTACTTGGTGCAAGGAATTTGGCTAGCATGAGGGGGAAAGACAAGCTCAACATCTTGGATGATCCATGACAATATACTTTATCTAAGATATAAGAAAACATAACCCATTACGTTGTCTTCCTTGTCCAACGTCAACTCTTTAGCATGTCATATTTTAATGAGTGCTCACAATCATAAAAGATGTCCAAGATAGTATATTTATATGTGAAACCTCTCTTTCTTTATTACTTCCTATTAATTGCAACGATGACCAAAACTATGTTTGTCAACTCTCAACAACTTTTAATCATCATACTCTTTCTATGTGAAGTCATTACTTTTCATAAGATCAATATGATCTCTTTTTGTTTCTTTTTGTTCTTTTCTCTTTTCTTTTATCCCCTCAAGATCATAGCAAAGATAATCAAGCCCTTGACTCAACACTGATCTTTATTATATAGCTCACGGACTCTATTACATAAAGGGATCATAAATCAAAACTCAAAACTAGATCATACTAAAACTTTATTCTACTAGATCAAGATATTACTGAAAGGATCGAACTGAGAAAAATGGTAAAGATAGAGATGTGATGGTGATACGATACCGGGGCACCTCCCCCAAGCTTGGGAGTTGCCAAGGGGAGTGCCCATACCCATGTGATTATGTCTCCTTTGCTGGTGAAGAAGATGGTGGAGTTGATGATAATGTAGGCTTGTCGTCCGCATTCCAAGGCATAGGCTCCCCATCATAGAAGGATGATCGAGTCTCCGAGATCCTCAAATCTGCAGCCAAACTCATCCTTTTGAATCTGTATTCATACTCATAGTTTTGGTTTTGCAGGTCATAGATTTGGGCTTGGAGGTGCTCGATCTTCTCGTGAAGCTTAAAGATGGCCTCCTCAATGTTCTTGGCATCCGGCTTGTGGTTGTTGGTGAACTCTGCGATCATCATGTGGTTGGCGTTGAGTCCACATTCCACCATCCCCTGGCACTTGAAAACCCGTTGCTTCATTGCTTCGAGCCTCATATCCACGCTTGCGATCCCCTTTGGTTCCTCAACATCGCGGATGTGCAGCAACCCATCACGCATCTCAATGGCTTGAGGGTGTCGCAGCACCTCCGCGAGGTAAGGATTGATGACCTTCTCGAAGAACTTGTCCTTGGGAGCACTTGGAGATGTCATGATGTTCTAGATCTGTCAGAAAAATAGCTCGAAACAAGAACAGAGGATAATTGTGTGATACGGGAGTCAAAATCTTCCGGAGATTATATAATGAATTTTTACCGACCAAAATATGTAACGTGCAAGAAAACAGAGTCCGGAGAGCGCACAAGGTGCCCACGAGGCAGGGGCGCGCCCAGGGGGTAGGGCGCGCCCTCCACCCTCATGGAGGCCTTATGTCTGTCGGTGTCAAAACCGGCGGATCTCGGGTAGGGGGTCCCGAACTGTGCGTCTCAGGCAGATGGTAACAGGAGGCGGGGGAAACGATGTTTACCCAGGTTCGGGCCCTCTCGATGGAGGTAATACCCTACTTCCTGCTTGATTGATCTTGATGATATGAGTATTACAAGAGTTGATCTACCACAAGATCGTAGAGGCTAAACCCTAGAAGCTAGCCTATGGTATGATTGTTGTCGTCCTACGGACTAAACCCTCCGGTTTATATAGACACCGGAGGGGCCTAGGGTTACACAGAGTCGATTACAAAGGAGGAGATCTTCATATCTGTATCGCCAAGCTTTCCTTCCATGCCAAGGAGAGTCCCATCCAAACACGAGATGAAGTCTTCAATCTTGTATCTTCATAGTCCAACAGTCCGGCCAAAGGATATAGTCCGGCTGTCCGGAGACCCCCTAATCCAGGACTCCCTCAGTAGCCCCTGAACCAGGCTTCAATGACGATGAGTCCGGCGCCCAGATTGTCTTTGGCATTGCAAGGCGGGTTCCTCCTCCGAATACTCCATAGAATATTTTGAACACAAGGATAGTGTCCGGCTCTGCAAAACAATTTCCACATGCCACCGTAGAGAGAATAATATTTCCACAAATCTAATCTGCTGACACATTCGGTAGCATGACATCACACCACGACTCGGTCATTATTCCAAACGTTTTTCTCAACCAGCCTCGGCACATATTGCGAGGCGGTTTCCTTGGCACGTCTTGTCGAAGCAGAGATCGTGTCCCCTTATTACGGGATTCTCATCAATACAGATGTGGGTAACCCAACCGCGCCATCAATTATGGCGCTTGGGGAATAAGCTAGTTTACTAGGCAGGTGGGGGCGTACAGTTTCGTCCGCCTTTATAAAGGGATAAGGGTTTCACCTTTTTAACCCACGCCTTCTTCCTCCTTGCTCATCCATTCTAGCGCACTCGAGCTTCAACACCCAAGTTTGCGTATTTCTCCTCAAACCGCTCCAAGCATGTCCGGAGCGGGAGGCAAGTGGATGAAATCCTCCGTCATGGAGGAGGACATCAAAAAGCTGTAGGGAGCCGGATACTTGGCCGCGGATATTGCGCACTGCCTGCCCAACGCGGGGCAGATCGTCCCTACTCCAGAATGCCATGAGAGGGTAGTTTTCCTCACCCACTTTGTCCGCGGACTGGGATTTCCCCTCCACCCATTTGTCCGCGGCCTCATGTTCTATTACGGGCTGGACTTCCATGATCTGGCCCCAAACTTCATCCTCAACATCTCGGCGTTTATCGTCATATGCGAGGCCTTCCTCCGCGTCCGGCCCCACTTCGGCCTGTGGCTGAAGACCTTCAATGTCAAACCGAAGGTGGTGGGCGGCCAGCAAGCAGAATGCGGAGGCGCCATGGTGGGAAAAATGCCCAACGTCACATGGCTCGAGGGCTCCTATGTGGAGACCATAAAGGGGTGGCAATCGGGGTGGTTCTACATCACCGAGCCGCGCGACACCAACTGGGTGGCGGCCCCCGAATTCTGATCCGGAATCCCCACGCGGCTCACCTCCTGGAAAGAGAAGGGCCTGTCCTGGGGTCCATCGGTGGAGCTGACCGGACTCCAGAAATGCATCCGGAACATGATAAGCAAGAAAATCAAGCTTGTCAATGTGGTCCAGGTCATGCTCTTCCGCCGGATCCTCCCGTGTCAATGATAGGCATTCAATTTGTGGGAGTTCGACCCGGCCGAGCACCAGACGCTGCGAGAGCTCTTCGGCACGACGCACAAGGACGTCTGGAGGGTGCTGTTCGAGGGCGCCGAGGTACCTCCTCCCCTTACCGAGGACCGCGGACTTAGCGCGAAGCGCCCTGCGAATCCGGTAAGTCTTTTATAAGATGTTCATTTTCCCCAGTTTGACCATGCGCGGGATCTAAACCCCCACACCATTTTCCAGGACTGGGTCAAGACAGCGGAGCAGATTTACTGTCCAGCCCCCCTACCCGAAGATCCAGCGGATGCTCTCCTAATGGAGATGCTGGCTCCGGCACCTTATGAGGTGCCGGAGAAGAAGGCCAAGAAGAAGGCCACGGGGACCCGAAAGGGTCTCCGGCGTCAGGTGATATCGGACTCATCGTCCGATAACTCCGAGGCGCACTCCTCCCATGAAGACGAGGAGGAGGAAGAGGAAAGTTCTCCCTCCCAGCCGGGAGAGACAAGAAAAGGAAGGCCGCCCCTACCGGGGAGGCCGAAGGGTCCTAGAAGAGAAGGACCCTCCTTCCGGACTGCTCCACGACAGCCGCCCATAGCGACGATGAGTGGTTGCTCAGGGACAAGCCCCTGGCAAAGTCGTAAGTATCCAGATTCCATTGTAATTCATGGTATGTTTTATTGCACTGCTTCTCATCACGCCGAACATGATTAGTCCGCCCCGAGCCCGCATTGACGTATCTTCGTCGGATGGTTCTTTGGACCCGTCGGATATGAATAGCAATTCACTTCCAACCGCCTCTTCCCCTCGCCCCACGGACAACGTCGAGGTGTTGTCCCAAAGGGCACCAAGCCGAGGGGAGGTAGTCCCGAAGGCGCCTCGAGGCGACCTTCCGGACCTTGGGCGTAAAGGGAGCAAGACTCCCGCGGGCTCCAAGTTCAGCCCCCAGCCGAACACTGCGCCGGAACCTCCAGTGGTTCCGGACTCCGGCAAGCGACCCCCTGTTAAAAGGGGTAACCGCCCGTGCCGATGTCCTCAGTCCATCCAGAGGCACCGGACAACTTGCTGGAAGCGCTTCGCAGCGCTTCCCTTGACGAAGAGCACCGTACTATCATGAGTGCGGGGATCGAGAAGGTGCAGTCCGCCAAAAACGGACTAACTGAAGCTTGTGCCAGCCTCCTAACAGGCTTTCAGGTAATTAGTTGAAGGATAGGAAAATATTACCACATAGACAGTAGCCCCTAATGCTCTATTTGGCATTCGCGAAGAAAAGCCGAATAGAGGATCAAATAATAATCACAAGACTATAATCATAGTATGTCTATGTGAATATGCAGGCTTCATTGCTGGCCGCTGCCGCACGTACTGCGGAGGTCGCTGCACTGAAGCAGGACCTTGAGCGGTCCGAGGAAGAGCTCGGCCTTGCCAAGAGGCAGCTCGAGGAGAGCAAAGGTAAGCAATACCTTGTCTATATAAAAAAGAGATTTGGTTGCAAAATAATAGGATCATCATGAATGTGCCAGGGGCCATGACCGAAGTGGCGACCCTGAAGAAGGCGCTGTCCGAGGCTGAAAACAAAGCGGCCAAGGAGCGCATCGAGCGACAAAAACAAGAGGCCCGAGTGGGCGAGGTGCAACAAGAGCTCCAGGCTCTCGTCAAGAAGCACGAGTCCTTGGAGCTTGACTCTAAGACGTGAGAGTCCGAGCTTGCGAAGGCCCTCGAAAGCGCAAAACATGCCAAGGCCGAAGCCCAAAAGGCCCTCCAGGAAATTGAGGCGGTTAATAAGATAGCGGCGGGTAAGGCATTCATTATGCAAAGCAAGCACGTGAAAGAAAATTTCTTTTTACTTACCCGAGTTCGGAGCTCTCCAGGAGTGTTCGCAGATCTACCCCGTAGTGTGTCAGATGCCGCGGAGTTCTACCGGGCCGAGGAGGGGAGCTCGACAGAGAAGTTGTTCTGGTCTCAGTATACTGGGACCGAACACCCGATGCCCTTGAGCGACCAGCTGAAGCAACTGGTCGAGCTCCACAAGGCGGCCGAACAGGCCATGAAGGGCCTTATAGTCTGGATGTGGCCTGGTGATCCCCTGCCTAACAGCTACTTCGGTTTGGTGAGGCGGCTTGTGAATGCCTGCCCTAGGTTTGAAGTCATCAAGCGGTCTGTCTATATCGAAGGTGCACGCAGGGCTTTTGCCTGTGCGAAAGTGCACTGGGCGAAGATGGACGCCGAGAAGCTGGTGAAGGAGGGGCCACCGCAGGGCAAGGAGCATCGCCACCCGAAATGTATTATGACGGTGTCCTGAAGGGTGCCCGTCTTGTGGCGGAGGAGTGTGCCAAATATGTAATTTTTGAATGAACGTGCTCATGTGATCCTGTAATGTGAAAACTAGTTCATTTGCGCTATGCAATGCTTTTCGAATTTAAAATATTACCTTCTATGCGGCCGTTTATCAAATCTAAGAGTTGGCAGTCGTCGGCTTCTGCCCCCATGCAACTAGTACTGGGGTGTTCGGGATAAATCTGAGTACTCTTTTTCCAATTTTTGGGTCCTCCGAGGGAGGTGCTCAGCGCAACGAACCAGGCAATCGGACTATAATGCTTTATCACTCTCACTTAGCCATAGAAGTCTACAATTTTTAATTTTGGCGAAGCCCCTAGTATTCGGAAGGCCGAATTTGGGGCGCTATATACGCCTAAGTCAGACAAGGCCGACTCCTCGCCCGAAGCGGAAAAAGTCTTTAAGGACTTGAGACCTCTCGAACAACGACCATCTCTCGCCTTATCATGATAGTCAGTTTTGGCTTTCTCTACTGAGGTGCTCGTCCGGAAGAACCGGGACACAATCGCAGTAGTTCTCCCAGTGCTACCTTAGCCGATATTGCGGAACGTAAGGTACCAAAACATGGGAGCCGGGCAAACCCAACTATTGACCCAAGACATGATTCGAAGCTGATGCATATAATGCTATAAGTTTGGGGTGCCGCACTGTCAAAAGTGTTCGGACTTCTCACGCCGTATTATGGGGTGTATGAAAGCCCCTGGCGTACTGGCCGTACCAGAATGTACGGGTGCTGATTGTCGTAAATAAACATATGAAAAAGAATAGATAATGCAATAATAGACTAATGCTATGCATTGTTATTTAAAGAATACGTCGAAGCGTACTGATACAAGTAGTGAAATAAGCAAAAAATAGGACTATTTGACATGTCATATCCAAGGACAAGCTGCAGACTGGTATTTAAAGCAGGTATTTCGCTCGTTATCAGAGACCACATGGGGATTCCATTGTACGACGTAGCTTCCTGCCCCCTTGGTTGTTGTATTATGTGTCCGTCAATCGTACTGCCGGATAGGGCTTCCAGAGAGTAAGGTACTGAAAGAGAAAAAATGATGAAGGTAGGCAGCCCCTAGGGCGGTTGAGCCGCATTGTGGGGCGTGTCCTGATCGTGCCCTCGCCTATGCCCATGGTATTTTCATTGCGTAATTATGTACGCGCGACACGGATTTCGTCGCTTGACTGGGACTAGGACGGGGGCCGAATTGCTAGGCGAGCTCTGAACATGCCAGGCGATCCTGCTGCAGATTACTCCGGACTCGCTTGACGGTGTCCGGGGGCTATATCACCGAATTGGCGGTTTGCCTTAAAAGGCTGTTATGTGCTTCTGCTGCGAGGGCCGCAGTGTGCTCCTCCGTGCGGAGCGAGCGCTCTGTGTTGCCATTGACTGTTATGACCCCCCTAGGTCCTGGCATCTTGAGCTTGAGGTATGCGTAATGCGGTACCGCATTGAATTTTGCAAATGCGGTTCGCCCGAGCAGTGCGTGATAGCCACTGCAGAACAGGACGATATCGAAGATTAACTCCTCACTTCGGAAGTTGTCCGGAGATCCGAAGACCACTTCCAGTGTGATTAAGCCCGTGCAATGGGCCTCTACACCTGGGATGACACCCTTAAATGTGGTTTTGGTGGGTTTGATCCTCGAGGGATCTATACCCATTTTGCGCACTGTATCCTGATAAAGCAGGTTCAGGCTGGCCAATGCGGCGGATCCGCCATGACGGATACTAGTGGGGTGGTCCCTGCGATCGAAGGTGATCGGACAAGAGGACCATGGTTTGAACTTTGGGGAAAGAGGCTCCATCGCATAGACGTCCCTTAGTGCATGCTTCCGTTCCCTCTTGGGAATGTGGGTTGCGTATATCATATTCACCGTCTTCACTTGTGGGGGGAATCTCTTCTGTCCTCCCATGTTTGGCGGCCGGGGCTCCTCCTCGTCATCGCTATGCAGCCCCCTGTCCTTGTTTTCGGCATTCAACTTGCCGGCCTGCTTGAACACCCAACATTCTCTGTTGGTGTGATTGGCTGGCTTATCGGGGGTGCCGTGAATTTGACATGAGAGATCGAGTATGTGGTCCAAATTGGACGGGCCCGGAGTACTTCTTTTGAATGGCTTTTTCCGCTGACCGGATCTAGGGCCTCTGGATCCGGCATTGACTGCCGTATCTTCAGCGTTATCGTCGTTATTGCGGCGCTTGTGTCTGTTACGACGTGGTCTGCCGTTAGCATCTTTAGTATCTGAAGTACCCGGATTCCTTGATGTGTTGTTGCTGCGAGCCAGCCAGCTATCCTCGCCCACGCAAAAGCGGGTCATGAGTGTCGTGAGGGCTTCCATAGATTTCGGCTTCTCCTGGCCGAGGTGCCGGGCAAGCCACTCGTCATGGATGTTATGCTTAAATGCCGCTAAGGCCTCAGCATCCGGACAGTCGACAATTTGGTTCTTCTTAGTTAGGAACCGCGTCCAGAATTGCCTGGCCGATTCCTCTGGCTGCTGAGTTATATGGCTCAAGTCGTCAGCATCTGGTGGTCACACATAAGTGCCCTGGAAGTTGTCAAGGAATGCATCTTCCAAATCCTCCCAACTGCCGACGGAGTCTGCTAGCAAGCTATTCAGCCAATGCCGAGCTGGTCCTTTGAGTTTTAGTGGGAGGTACTTGATGGCATGTAGATCATCACCGCGAGCCATGTGGATATGGAGGAGGAAATCCTCGATCCATACTGCGGGATCTGTTGTACCATCGTATGATTCGATATTTACGGGTTTAAAACCCTCCGGGAATTCGTGATCCATAACTTCATCAGTGAAGGATAGGGGGTGTGCGGCGCCTCTGTGCCGGGCTATATCACGACGCAGTTCATATCAGTCTTGTCTGCTGTATTCGGCCTGGCCGGATTGACTTTTAGTGTATCCAGCGTGACAGTCATCGTCTCGCGTTGGTGCGCACCCCCGTGACCCGTATATCGAGCTTGCATGTTTTGCCCTGCTTTCCAATTCATCTCGCGGGTCCCACGTGTTGCCCCGGGCCTTGGTATTTTTATTTAAGTGGCGGCGGGATGCAGGCTGAAATTCAGGCTGAAACGCCTCTCTATCTCGGCCACGCGGTGGCCGGTCAGCCGCATCGTACGCTGGTGAAGTTGGTTTCACTGCTTCCTCCTCGAGTAGCGACCTGCGTCTTGGGTAACTCTCGGAGGGGCGTTCGAGTTCGTATTTCTCGGCTGCAAGGACTTCGGTCCATATGTCTGCTAGCAAATCTTGATCAGCTCGAAGCTGTTGTTGCTGTTTCTTCAGGCTATTTGCTGTGGCAATAAGCCGGCGCTTGAAGCGCTCCTGCTCGATGGGATCCTTAGGCACGATAAATTCTTTGTCGCCGAGGCTCACCTCGTCTTCGGAGAGGGGCATGTAATTGTCATCCTCCGTTTCTCCATTTGCTGCCTGTTCTGGAGGGCTAGCTTGTTCATCCTCCTGCTCTAAATCTGGCTGGAGGGGATTGTCATCGTCTTCGGCACTATTCGGAGTGTTATTGTCTCTTGTGCCGGTATCATTGCTTTTTCTATGGCGGGACTTAGAGTGTCGCCACTGACGTCGGTGCCTGGGTTGCTTCTTGGAGGGGTCATCCTCCACTGTCTTGTCGCCATTGCCTTCTTTGGGGGTATCCACCATATATATATATGTATATATATATATATATATATATATATATCGTATGATGAGGTGGTGGTCCAGCGCCCTGTAGGCGGTGGTTCCTGTTCGTCTCCTGCATCGTCGTCCATACCGTTGATGTCTTCGAAGTCGAAGTCGAGTATGTCGGTTAAATCTTCGATAGTGGCTACTAAGTGGGTGGTGGGTGGGTAGCGAATTTCTTCATCGTCCGGATCCCATTCTAGCCGGACATAGTTCGGCCAAGGTTCTCCTCCCAAGGAGAGAGACCTTAACGAATTTAGCACCTCGCCGAAGGGCGAGTGCTGAAAGATATCCGCGGAGGTAAACTCCTTGATCGGCGCCCAATCGGATTCGATAGGCACGGGCGCAGGCGGCTCGGAGTCCGTGGCTGGAGATGAATCCAGTGGTTCGGCATCACGGCTCTCGTGAGGGGTAAGGTCAGTATCCGGCTCTATCGCAACCGAGAGTGCGGCCTCCATGGCGGGGTCTATCCACCCGTCCTCGGATGGCGCGATTTTCTCTGGATTGAAGGCCGGAGTTGTTGCCGGTGTGATCTCCTGAACACTGTCCGACGGCAGAGCTAAATCATGCTCATCGTGATCGTGCGGCGCACCTGGCATGGGCTCGAATCCGTTGAAGATCAAGTCTCCGCGGATGTTGGTAGTGTAATGCAAGTTTCCAAACCTGACCTGGTGGCCAGGGGCGTAGCTCTCGATCTGCTCCAGATGGCCAAGCGAGTTGGCCCGCAGAGCGAGGCCGCCGAATACGAAAATCTGTCCGGGGAGGAAAACCTCACCCTGGACCTCATCGTTACTGATGATCGAAGGAGCCATCAGGCTTTATGGTGACGACACAGTGGAACTCTCAATGAAAGCACCAATGTCGGTGTCAAAACCGGCGGATCTCGGGTAGGGGTCCCGAACTGTGCATCTAAGGCGGATGGTAACAGGAGGCGGGGGACACGATGTTTACCCAGGTTCGGGCCCTCTCGATGGAGGTAATACCCTACTTCCTTCTTGATTGATCTTGATGATATGATTATTACACACTACAAAAAAATACACATCCGTGACATTTTGGGCCAAACGAGTTTTTTTTTTCTATCATACATATGACACTTCTATGACGATAATTGTGACAAAACCCGGTATCATTATAGATGTGGTGGGCTCCTACTTCTATGACAAAAAATCATGACAGAAAATGGGCTTTTTGTCCTGGGCGGGCCGGAGACGCAGCTGCATGACATTCTTTGGGCCGTCCATGACAGAAAAAACCGTGGTAGAAGCGAGGGGGAGGAAAATTTCAGGGAGTTCCCAGTTACGGTGGGGGGTCGGTGGCCGAGCGATGCGCGTTTCTCTCGTACACGTACGCGCGTGTGTGCGAGGCGTTGGCTCTAACTGAACCCGAGCGAGGCGTTAGGCTCTAACTGAACCCGAGTGATTGCACTGTAGGCTACGCATTACTGAACCCGAGCAATTGATCGATGGCTGTTAACTGAACCCGATCGAGCAGTTCCTTCGCTACTGCTGCTAACTGAAGCTGATTGATTGGATGAACAATGAGTGTTGTGGGGGGGGGGGGGGGGGGGGGGGGTTGGATGAACAGTGAGCGGTGGTGTTGCCTCTGGATGAACATGACCCCGTGGTGTGGTGGAGGGCTGGAGGAACAGTAGACGGTGGAGGCGTGCCCGTGGAGGGGTGGTTGAACATGACCCCATGGTGTGGAGGGCTGGATGAACAGTAAACGGTGGAGGGGTGGTTGAACAGTAGCCGGTGGAGTACCGCGCGGTGGAGGCTGGATGAACAGGAGCCCGTGGAGGCTGGAGGAGGTCGACGGTAGCCCGTGGAGGCTGGAGGAGGTCGACGGTGGAGATGAACAATATCCCGTGGAGTCCCGTTTTGCGGTACGCCACACCCCTCCCGATGAACAGGACCCCCGTTTCGACCGTAGGAGGTCCGTTTCGTCCGTTTTGCGGTACGACACACCGCTCCCGATCAACAGGACACCTGTCTCGACCGTAGGAAGTCCGTTTCGTCTGTTTTGCGGTACGCCACACCCCTCCCGATCAACAGTACCCCCGTTTCGACCGTAGGAGGTCCGTTTCCTCCATTTTGCGGTACGCCAAACCCCTCCCGATCAACAGGACCCCGTTCCGAACGTAGGAGGTCCGTTTCCTCCGTTGAGCGGTACGCTAGGCCTTGTTTCCATCGCCTGTTCCGTCCAAGCCCTCCGATGAACCACGCATTCCGTTCCGACCCAGCCGGTTGGCTCCCACGCGTTCCGTTGCCTCCCGACGAACACGACGCATTCCGTTGCCTCCCCATGAACACGACACATTCCGTTGCCTCCCCATGAACACGATGACGACGCTGTTTCTCCGTTCCGACCCAGCCATGTACACGAGCCCTGACCGTACGTATGCGCGAGTAGGCGTTGAGACCCCGCCCGTATGTACACAAACGTGGCCGTATTTTCTTTCTTGCACCCTGGCCGCTGTACGTACGTGTACATGCTACGTGCGTGCTTCTACTAAGACACGTACGCGCCTCTACTACGACATGTGCGCGCCTCTATATCCACCAGTATATATGTACGTACACGTTCGCGACTAGAATGACAACGCTACGTACGTTTCGACCAGGTGGGTCCCGACTGTCAGACACTTCCTTGCCTGTGAAGATGTAGCTGGTGGGTCCCAGTAGTCAGGGGGGCGAATTGTTTTTTTGCCCGGACACACTTCCTTGCGTGCGAAGATGTAGCTGGTGGGTCCCAGCAGTCAGGGGGAAATGTTTTTTTTCGTGAAATACAGTGGCCCGTCCGGTGGGTCCTAGCTGTCAGGTGGAGGAATCATTATTTTCCGCGTAATAAGGAGGCACTTCCTTGCTGCGGTCGTGGACCTAGCTGTCAGCCTCTCCACGTACAGTCCACGTCCAATGGAAGTCGTTCCTTGACCACATTGACCACGCCGTGCCGAGAACACCAGGGCGGTGGACGACGCGAGGCCTAGGAAGGGGACGACGGGGAGCCGGGGAAGACGCGGCAGTGGAAGCCCGCGCGGAGGGGAGTACGAGGGTTCACTAGTTCGGCTGCGGTGTGAGGCTGCCGTCGCCGCAGGGCCTGGCCAGCGGTGGGAATAGTAGGGGGCGGTGAGGCCTCCGCAGCAGCACAGCCGGCCACGGGAGGCAGGAGCATGCGGCACGACCGGCGCTGCTTTGGGCGGCTGGAGCAAGAAGGCCAGAGGTTGAAGAAGCACTGCGGCCGTTGGATGGACATCGTACGGTCACCGGAGTTAGAATCGTTCATATTGACTAAAGTTGACAAAGGCCCTCGTCCCGGTCAACTAAGTAGGCCCACAAGTCAGCCTCCCACCATGGTGGGTCCCAGCTAGTAGGGGGAGTATTCATTTTTTTGTGCGTAATAAGGAGGCACTTCCGGTGGGTCCGAGCTGACAGGAGGGGGAACGTTTTTTTCGCGAAATACGTTGGCCCGTCCGGTGGGTCCCAGCAGTCAGGGGGGAATTTTTTTTCGTGAAATAAGGTGGCCCTTCCAGTGGGTCCCTGCTGTCAGGTGGAGGAATAATTGTTTTGCATGTAATAAGGAGGCACTTCCTCGCGACCGCCTGGACCCAGCTGTCAGCCTCTTCCGATGGAAGTCGGTCGTTGACCACGCCGCGCCAAGAGCACCAGGGCGGTGGTCTGGATGACGGCGAGGCCTAGGAAGGGGACGACGCGGAGCTGGGGAAGACGCAGCAGTGGAAGCCCGCGCGGAGAGGAGTACGAGGGTTCACTGGTTCGGCTGCGGTGTGAGGCTGCCATCACCGCAGAATAAGAGGGGGTGTGGGTGAGTAGAGGGATGGCCTGGCGAGCGGTGGGAGTAGTACGGGGCGGTGAGGCCTCCGCGACATCACAGCCGGCCACGGGAGGCAGGAGCACGCAACACGACCGGCGCTGCTTTGGGCGGCTGGAGCAAGAAGACTAGAGGTTGAAAAAGCACTACGGCCGTTGGATGGACATCGTATGATCACTGCAGCTAGAATCGTTTATATTGACTAAGTTGACAAAGCCCTTGGTACGCGGCAACTTAGTAGGCCCACAACTCGGATTTGGCAGAGAACATATAGACCATTTGCGATTTGTAAGATGTACAACCCATTTTTTAATTCTAATGGAATTTACTACATCCCATTTACAGTTTGTTAAAAGTACAGCCCAACTTCTAGTTAGGACAACGATTAATAATTTCAAACAACCGCTCAAAACAGAATAAAAAAAATCCCCACATTTTGATGGGATCCGAAATATTTTTATCCAAAATTTCTAGTCAGGTTAAATATAGTTTCAAAATAAAGTTGTATTACGTTAAAATCCAACGAAATATTGCACGCGCAACAAGTAATGAAATTAAAATTTTTAGATTCCAAAAATAATATATTTTTCAAACTAATTACGTGTTTGGTGCATAGTAACTGTCCAGTTATTATAATTACATCCCATTTATTATTTCTTAAAGTCCATTTTCTTGTTAAGCCTAATGCATACCTCCTAGGAAAGTTTGCAGCCCAGCGGGGCGGAGAATAACAAGTTGACCCGGATATTGTGTACAACTGTCGGCCCAGTTGCATTGCTGATGTTGAAAAAACAGGCCTGTGTAGTACAGTACAACCTAACATGGTTACTCAGCCCACATTCAGCGACGCCGGAAAGGCCCAAACAAGGCTTCTGTACAACTTTTTGAAGTCACTGAGCTCAATTAATAACTTAAGAAAAAAGTTAGATTACAGTGGAACCTAATTAAAAGCTGTCACGAGCAAATAAATAATTCAACGGGTCCCACTTGTGCATGTGCGCGTGTGTGTGCGTGTGTGTGTGTGTGTGTGAGAGAGAGACCCATCGGTCGATGCTCGTAAATACATCTTTCAGCCATATGCATTGCTGATGCTCAATAAAAACTTATATAGTTGACACAATCATATAGAACATCATAGCACACTGAATTTGCATACAAAAATTTCACGCAGGCGGCACAATCAGGATGGAAGCAGTGGATCGCTACGGGAAGGGCTATGTTGAAACCAACGAAGTCGTACATAACGGTTCATCGTCTTTATCAATGACGGGGAAATATCTTGAATGTTGTGCAAAGAAAACAGACAGACAACACAATAAGTTCTGCTAGCACATTAAGTTGACGTACAACCCTTTCTAAAAAAAGTTCAGGTACAAAATTAGAACAGGTCACAATCAAATGTACTGGCATATCAGTGCTTCACACCCATAGCTCGGATTTAACTAGTATCTGACAAGATTCAGTTGTTACCTCAAATTAGAGCACATCCAGGCAGCCAGCCCTGCCTCTTCTCCCAAAGAAGCAGTGGCCTCCGCCGCGGGATGGAGTAGGCCCTGTGCCATCCATCGTTCCGAGCAACACGGGGAAAGTCTGACGTTGACTCCTGTAATGGACATCGTCGACGGACCCTGGCACCAGCGGCGGCGGCAGGACTTCGATTGATGGATTGACCACTTCTTCGACATGAACGAACACTCTATACAGGTACATCCCTAACGTGGTCCGCGGCGGCCTTGGTGGCGACGAATAGTACAACCCCGGTTCCTGCACTGGTATCTCAACACCAATCACCTTCGGTATGGTGGACGGCTTCTTCATCCATGCCATAACCGTCAGAGCCCAGCTGTCTGGAGGAACAAACATACTTACGAGCTCACCTCCAAGGTCGTTGATAAGCTCATTCATGGACTCGCTGTTCCAAGAACGTCGAGGCATGCCGTGGAAGGTAAGCTTTGTTAAAAACTCAAGCTCAGACTGCACCGAGCCCCATCCTGGGTGCCACCGAGCAAAGCTCACCAGCGTGCCATCGCAGAACAAACGCCAGGAAGATTCGAACACACGACTGCAGTCGAAAGTTGTCCGGAACCTGACGAAGAAATCAGCCGGTGGCGGACAGACTTCGACGAGCAAGTCACTTATTTGGATGCCGTGCGCAATGCCAAGAGCTTTGACAAGGTCGTCTGACGAGACAGGAGGCCGGTCGCCGTTGATGGTTACCATCTGCACTTTGCCGGCAAACTGGTCGTCAAGCGCCGCCATGCCACTGTTGAGCGACAACACGCAGCGACCGAAGGCAGGACGGACCTCAGGATCTCCGACTCGGAGATCCGCGTTGACCGGTGACAAGATAGTGTGCTTGAGTACAGGGAGTACAGGAGGGGGATTTGGGGTAACTGTAGTAGGAATCGAGATTCCAGAGGTGGGGGAGGGGCGGGAGACTGGGGATGAAAAGGTAGCATGAATTTCGAGCACGCGCCAATATGCTCTCGGCGCGCAAGCGCACGAAAACACCGGTGGCGCCCACATGTCGTCCTAAGAGTCCTTATTCTTTCTTTTTTGGAGAGCCCGGCCTTTTTTTCAGGATCTTTTGAGAGCCCGGCCTGAGAGTCATAATTGACCTGTTTGGCATTGCGTTACTACTCGGCCCATATTCAACGACACCTCACTGGCCCAAACAAGTGTACATCATCGAAAAGACACTGAGCTCAAATTATATAACTTGGAAAAAGGAGATATACTCTGAACACTGGAGAATGGTGATGCCCTCATTTAGCCCACCAGTAGTTTGAGACAATAAACAGTTCGAAACAACGATATATACAACATTCAAACACTGACTAGTGACTACTACTGACATAAACATCAAGACATGATAGTTCATAAGAAGTCTTGCTACACCACCAAAACGCACCCATCTGCAGCGCTCAGACTCTCGTGATCCATATGAGAATGACATTCTAAATAGAAGCAACTACTACATAGTAAGAGTGACATAGACGAGGATGACCCAATGACAAGGAATATGCATAACAAAAGAAATAACTACCCATCCAGAACCAGCAGCAAAGACAACAAAGTCATTCGAAGAGATGATCCAACACCATCATAATTTGCAGCCCCGCTTTAGCGACCAGTGATCCGGAGACACCAGTACTCCACCCTTTCGATGCAACAACCCAATTACCTATCAAGCTGAAGGCTTGAACCACATCACTGCCTATCGTAATTGAGACATCCAAGGATCAAAGTTAATCCGGATGCCTTTGTCATTCTCACCTTCTTTTGGCCGCAGGCTATATCATTGACAATCAGGGCAGTTTGCTCCCGAACTCCTAGGGCTCACCATGTAGACACAGTTTTCCATAGCAAACAGAGCCTCTCTACCATCAAGGTCCTTGCCAACGGTGATCTCCTGGTTAATCGGATAATTGGGTCCGAGAAACAGAGAGTGTGAACCAAGGCTGTTTATCCGCCTCCAACTAAAAAATCCTAAAGGCCTCAACAAGCTGGTATCCTGCTCATAGACGTAACAGCCACTGTCCGGATACTCATGTATTACACGGTGCTTGTATACAGTGGGGTTTTTGCAATATAAATTTTCCATCTCATGTGTTCGAATGATCATCAGTCTTTTGCCATCGTCTGATCGAGCGAGGAACCAGTTGTGCTTCCCTATTTTTGGCAAAGGTGGTGTGATTACAAAGGGCAGTAACTGTAGGGACACTACATCATATCAAAAAGGACATGCATTGTTAATGTAAGATCAGCATTGTTCAGAGTATGAGTAGGATACTGCAGGAAACATCATTGATATGTCCCTGTTGGAACTGGGAGGAAAATACAGGGAAATGTATACTAGGTTCGAAAATATAGAAGTGCCATGCATGGTTATACTCATGTTATCTCGCAATCGATTCTTCACAGGAAACTACCATGTCATGCATGTTATGTAATCATGTTCTGTCCTCACAAACAAATTCTTCAAGGTAACTAACAGACCATGCATTGTTATATACTCGTGTTTTGTGGGCAAATTTTTTGTGAGGATATTATTCTAGCCATTGATTGCTGAAGAGCGAATATAGGTATGTACACTTGGTAAGCATTGCAGGATTTCACTACTTCCAAATATAGAGTTCTCCATATGCACATTTACTTCCCTAATGTATGGTTAGATGAAACCAACAGTGTGGTGCATGTTTCTACATCATGAAAATGAGGAAACTAACATGGCCATTGATACACACTCATATTTAGTAGTAGTATATAGATTACTGTAAAATAAGGATAATATCCATATATTCCAAACCGTTTGATTATTCAGGGTACAAATTGGCTGTAATGACATGGTCACAATCGCATGAATTAACTCATTCCAAATATAGTTGATTTACGGCGTCTCTAATACATTGCCATAGTTCTACTCCAATTCTGCTCAAACATGGATATGCCAATCATCGTAAAAAGTTCAAACAGTGTCATGGCGTCATCATTAACATGAGACGGAAACAACTTACATGCACCGTCCCAGCAATACGCAGTGCCATCTGCTTTGTCGATCGCGTAGATGATGCCATTGTGTTCAATAGCATCACAGAAGTGTGTATCAGCTTTGACGATGATCCACTGCGAGCCGAGTTGTCTCCAGCTAAAGAAGGCACCGGCGTAAAGATAGGCGAGTCCGCGGTCGAACAAGGCAATTAGCTTGAAGTCTGCGTAATTTGCATGTCGTGTGGGCACTTGGCAGATTACAATCTTCTGCAAAACAAGGTCCGTCCAACTGACATAGTAATCTAGATGACTTGGACCGCGATGGTAATACTCTATACAATCCAACGGAGGAAGGATAATCTCATGGGAGGTCTAGAAGTTCATGAGCACCAACTTTTTACCGTCTTCTCTGAAGGCAGCCATCCAGTGGGAGTTCATGCGGACCCAGTACATACCTGCCAAGAAGTTTCGGGCGATGGTGATCGGATCGATGTCGAGGGAAATGATGTACGGCGACCCACTACATACCTACAAAGAAGTTTCGGCTAATGGAGATCGGATTGAAGTCGAGGAGCATCATGCACGCCTTCGTATCATGGTGAGCCAATCTCGCAAGACCAGATAGCAGCAAGCAGGGTGTCTTGAAAAGCTTAGGCCTCGCTTCGACGATGGCCGTGTGCATGTCCCTCGAGCATGCAGCCAGCCGCAGGGCGCTCAACGTATCCATAAACGAACAACAGAGGTCGAGGATGTCACTTGGGAGATTGCTCCAATCGCGGCTCATATGGATGCTACGTGGTTCGCGTTCGGCCATGGTGGAGTTTGGAAGGGGGCTTGATTTATGGGGGAGAAGGATGTCGGTGCTGGAGCGGCTAGCGAGGGAATAGTGGTACTGGGGGAGGCGAGTGAGGCGACGGTACGCGGGGGCACAGTCAGATGGAGATGGAGACAGAGACGGAGAAGAGATGGAGATGGAGTGGTGCTATGGGAGCGGAGAGGGAGATGAGGCGAGGCGCCAATGTGCTGTATAGCGGCGGTGACAGACTGCACAGTGCACAGGGTGAGGCTGACTTTGGTAACCCAAACACGCCGCCTGGACTAGTGTCAGGCGTAGGGTGTTGTCACTTCACTGTGAGGACCGGATGAATAGTATTTTGACCATCAAGTGTACCACAATTGTACTTCTACTACTACTAGTAGTAGGAACATGAGTACTCAAGTATTGTATAGCGGAAATAGGTCTCCCGTGCTAGCATGCATGTTCACTTCATCGTTCAGGTATCACCCATATTGCGAGCAGAACCAAATTCTCGTGCATGCCCAATCAACGGCCTGCTGCGATGCATGCAGTGGTCGTTCTGGTGCATCAAGGACGGCATGCAGATCGTTCCATGATGACCCACAAGTATAGGGGATCTATCATAGTCCTTTCGATAAGTAGGAGTGTCGAACCCAACGAGGAGCAGAAGGAAATGATAAGCGGTTTTCAGCAAGGTATTCTCTGCAAGTACCGAAATAAGTGGTAACAGATAGTTTTGTGATAAGATAATTTGTAACGAGCAACAAGTAACAAAAGTAAATAAAGTGCAGCAAGGTGGCCCAATCCTTTTTGTAGCAAAGGACAAGCCTAGACAAACTCTTATAATAGGAAAAGCGCTCCCGAGGACACATGGGAATATCGTCAAGCTAGTTTTCCTCACGTTCATATGATTCGTGTTCCGTACTTTGATAATTTTATATGTGGGTGGACCGGTGCTTGGGTGCTGTTCTTACTTGAAGAAGCATCCCACTTATGATTAGCATCTATTGCAAGCATCCGCAACTACAACAAAAGTATTAAGGTAAACCTGACCATAGCATGAAACATATGGATCCAAATCAGCCCCTTACGAAGCAACGCATAAACTAGGGTTTAAGCTTCTGTCACTCTAGCAACCCATCATCTACTTATTACTTCCCAATGCCTTCCTCTAGGCCCAAATAATGGTGAAGTGTTATGTAGTCGACGTTCACATAACACCACTAGAGGCTAGACAACATACATCTCATCAAAATATCGAACGAATACCAAATTCACATGACTACTAATAGCAAGACTTCTCCCTTGTCCTCAGGAACAAACGTAACTACTCACAAAGCATATTCATGTTCATAATCAAAGGGGTAATAATATGCATAAAGGATCTGAACATATGATCCAAATAAACCAACTAGCATCAACTACAAGGAGTAATCAACACTACTAGCAATCTACTAGCACCAATCCCGGACTTGGAGACAAGAATTGGATACAAGAGATGAACTAGGGTTTTGAGATGAGATGGTGCTGGTGAAGATGTTGATGGAGATTTCCCTCTCCCGATGAGAGGAGCGTTGGTGATGACGATGGTGATGATTTCCCCCTCCCGGAGGGAAGTGTCCCCGGCAGAACAGCTCTGTCGGAGCCCTAGATTGGTTCCGCCAAGGTTCCGCCTCGTGGCGGCGGAGTTTCGTCCCGAAAGGTTGCTTCTTATTTTTTCTCGACGAAAGACTTCATATAGCATAAGATGGGGATCGGAGAGCCACCAGGGGCCCACGAGGTAGGGGGGCGCGCCCTAGGGGGGGCCCACCCTCGTGGACAGGGTGTGGCCCCCCTGGTCTTCATCTTTGGCGAGGATTTTTTATTATTTATTATAAGATATTCCGTGGAGTTTCAGGACTTTTGGAGTTGTGCAGAATAGGTCTCTAATATTTGCTCCTTTTCCAGCCCAGAATTCCAACTGCCGGCATTGTCCCTCCTTATGTAAACCTTGTAAAATAAGAGAGAATAGCCATAAGTATTATGACATAATGTGAAATAATAGCCCATAATGCAATACGTATCGATATAAAAGCATGATGCAAAATGGACGTATCAACTCCCCCAAGCTTAGACCTCGCTTGTCCTCAAGCGAAAGCCGATAACAATAAATATGTCCCCATGTTTAGAGGTAGAGGCGTCGATAAAAATAAGATACAGACATGAAGGCATCATGATTATTCTCATAACAGCAACATATATAGATATTGTCATATGATTACTTATGTTCAAGTGATGATCTATTCACAATGGAAAATTATGAATCAGAAACCTTATTGAGAACCAACAAACTATAATCTTAGTCATTGAAGCAATTGCAATTTATCATAACATCAGAAAGAGTCTATGTCAGAGCTTAAAAGCAAGTCCACATACTCAACTATCATCTAGTCCTTCATAATTGCTAACACTCACGCAATACTTGTGGTTATGAAGTTTTAATCGGACACAGAGAAAGATAGGGGCTTATAGTTCCGCCCCACAACCTTTTACCTCAAGGGTAATGTCAACAATAATAACTCATGCTCCCCTACATCCAATTAGGTACATATATCAGAATCTTTCCAACATAATGTGCTTGCCAAAGGATAAAATAAAAAGGAAAGGTGAAGATCACCATGACTCTTACATAAGGTAGAAGATAATAGTAAAAGATAGGCCCTTCGCAGAGGGAAGCAGAGGTTGCCATGCACTTTTATGGTTGGATGCACAAAATCTTAATGCGAAAGAACGTCACTTTATATTGCCCCTTGTGATGTGAACCTTTATTATGCAGTCCGTCGCTTATATTACTTTCACATCACAAGATCGTATAAAGCTTATTTCTCCCACACCAATCAATCATACATATTTAGAGCAATTTTTATTGCTTTGCACTGATGAAAACTTACTTGAAGGATCTTACTCAATCCATAGGTAGATATGGTGGACTCTCATGGCAAAACTGGTTTCAGGATATTTGGAAGCACAAGTAGTATCTCTACTTGGTGCTGAGAATTTGGCTAGCATGAGGGGGAAAGGCAAGCGCAACATGTTAGAGGATCCATGACAACATACTTTATCTCAGATATAAGAAAACATAACCCATTACGTTGTCTTGCTTGTCCAACATCAACTCTTTAGCATGTCATATTTTAATGAGTGCTCCCAATCATAAAAGATGTCAATAACAGTATATCTATATGTGAACCCCTCTTTCCTTATTACTTCCTATTAATTGCAACGATGACCAACGCTATGTCTTCCAACTCCCAACAACTTCTAATCATCATACTCTTTCTATGTGAAGTCATTACTCTCAATAAGATCAATATGAACTTTTGTTTCTTTTTATTCTTTTTCTCTTTTCTTTTATTCACCCAAGATCATAGCAAGACAATCAAGCCCCTGACTCAACACTAATCTTTATTATATAGCTCATGGACTCGATTACATAGAGAGATCATAAGGTAAAACTCAAAACTAGATCATGCCAAAAACTTTATTCTACTAGATCAAGATACTACTAATAGGATCGAACTAAGAAAAACGGTAAAGATAGGAGTTGTGATGGTGATACGATACCGGGGCACCTCTCCCAAGCTTGGCAGTTGCCAAGGGGAGTGCCCATACCCATGTGCTCCTTCTTTGTTGTTGGAGAGGATGGTGGTGATGGATAGTCACACATCGAGCGTAAGAGGTCCTCTAGCTTGCGAATAATGCCCTTGAGCGCAAACATATGCTCCTTCAACAAAATATTTTCACTTGTGAGATACTTGTTTTGAATACGAGTTAACTCAATCATCTGGAAAGCTTCGATCTCAGTTGGGGTAAGAAGGTTGTGATGAAGTTGAAGGATGTCTTCTGTTGCCGGAGCTTGGTTCTCCGTGGCCTTCTTGATCCCTTCATCCTTGTTGATCTCCATGGGTTC
Source organism: Triticum urartu (assembly GCF_003073215.2). NCBI lineage: Eukaryota > Viridiplantae > Streptophyta > Magnoliopsida > Poales > Poaceae > Triticum > Triticum urartu. Next base: position 39,508,459 of record NC_053028.1, on the reverse strand, counting down.
TTCCCTCTTCAGCTCTATCTTCATTAGCCAAGCATCTTTGTCACCGTTGTTGGAGGAGGGGGATGACATGATGCATGGCCTTGACAACCCTGACAGAGAACAGCCCAAAACAAGAACAGAGGATATTCGCGTGATACGGGAGTCAAAACCTTCGGGAGAATATATAATGAATTTTTACCGACCAAAATACGTATCGTGCAAGAAAACGGAGTCCGGAAGGAACATGCGGTGCTCGCGAGGTAGGGGGGCGCGCTCAGGGGGGTAGGGCGCGCCCTCCACCCTTGTGGGGCCCTCGTGTCCTTCCCGGACTGCTACTTATTTTTCTATTTTTTTAAATATTCCAAAACAGAGAAATATTGCCTTAAAAACTGTTTTGGAGTCGGTTTACTTACCGTACCACATACCTATTCCTTTTCGGAGTCTGAAACGTTCTGGAAAGTGTCTCTTATGTATTCCTCCGGGGTTACAGTTTCAATAACGTTGGTTTCAACATTTATGGGATTACCTGAGATATAATGTTTAATTCTTTGACCGTTTACCACCTTCGGATTTGTACTATCGAAGTTGTTGATCTTTATGGCACCGAAATGATAGACCTCCTCGATAACGTAAGGACCTTCCCATTTAGAGAGAAGTTTTCCTACAAAAAATCTTAAACGAGATTTGTATAGCAATACATAATCACCTACATTAAACTCACGCTTTTGTATTCTTTTGTCATGCCATCATTTGACTTTTTCTTTAAACAACTTGGCATTTTCATAAGCTTGGGTTCTCCATTCATCGAGTGAGCTAATATCAAATAACCGCTTTTCACCGGCAAGTTTGAAATCATAGTTGAGCTCTTTAATAGCCTAATATGCCTTATGTTCTAGTTCGAGAGGTAAGTGACATGCTTTTCCACAAACCATTTTATACAGAGACATACCCATAGGATTTTTATATGCAGTTCTATAGGCCCATAATGCATCATCAAGTTTCTTAGACCAACTCTTTCTAGACCTATTGACAGTCTTTTGCAAAATTAATTTGAGCTCTCTGTTGCTCAATTCTACTTGACCACTAGACTGTGGGTGATAAGGAGATGCAATTCTATGATTAACGTCATACTTAGCAAGCATTTTACGGAAAGCACCATGAATAAAGTGTGAACCACCATCAGTCATTAAATATGTAGGGACTCCAAACCTCGGAAAAATTAACTTCTTTAAGCATTTTAATAGAAGTGTTATGATCAGCACTACTAGTTGGAATAGCTTCTACCCACTTAGTAACGTAATCAACAGCAACTAGAATATGTGTATATCCATTGGAGGCAGGAAAAGGTCCCATATAATCAAAGCCCCAAACATCAAATGGTTCAATAACGAGTGAATAAGTCATAGGCATTTCTTGACGTCTACTAATATTACCAATTCTTTGGCATTCATCACAAGACAAGACGAACTTACGGGCATCCTTGAAGAGAGTAGGCCAATAAAAACCGGATTGCAATACCTTATGTGCAGTTCTGTCTCCCGCGTGGTGTCCTCCAGAGGCTTCGGAGTGGCACTTGCGTAGGATCTGTTCCTGTTCATGCTCAGGTACACAACGTCTAATAACACCATCTACTCCTTCTTTATAAAGATGTGGGTCATCCCAAAAGTAAAGTCTCAAATCATAAAAGAACCTTTTCTTTTGTTGGTATGTGAAGCTAGGTGGTATGAATTTAGCAACAATGTAATTAGCATAATCAGCATACCAAGGAGTACTACAAGAAGTACTTATAACATTTAATTGCTCATCAGGAAAGCTATCATCAATAGGGAGTGGGTCATCAAGAACATTTTCTAACCTAGATAAGTTGTCTGCAACGGGGTTCTCAGCTCCTTTTCTATCAACAATATGCAAATCAAATTATTGTAGCAAGAGAACCCATCTAATAAGTCTAGGTTTCGCATCTTTCTTCTCCATAAGATATTTAATAGCAGCATGATCAGTGTGGATAGTTACTTTAGAATCAACAATATAAGGTCTGAACTTATCACAAGAAAATACAACTGCTAAGAGTTCTTTTTCAGTAGTAGCATAATTTCTTTGAGCATTGTCTAGAGTCTTACTAGCATAATGGATAATATTTAATTTCTTATCAACTCTTTGCCCTAGAACAACACCTACAGCATAATCACTAGCATCACACATAATTTCAAAGGGTAAATTCCAATCAGGTGGCTGAATAATAGGTGCAGAGACTAATGCTTTATTAAGTATTTCAAATGCTTCTACACAATCATCATCAAAGACAAATGGTATATCTTTTTGTAATAAATTAGTCAGTGGCCGAGAAATTTTTGAGAAGTCCTTAATGAACCTCCTATAAAATCCGGTGTGACCAAAGAAACTTCTTATACCTTTGATCTCCTTGGGACATGGCATCTTTTCAATAGCATCAACCTTGGCTTTATCAACTTCAATACCTCTTTCAGAAACTTTATGCCCCAAGACAATACCTTCATTAACCATAAAGTGGCACTTTTCCCAATTCAAGACAAGATTAGTTTCTTCACATCTCTGCAAAACTCGATCAAGATTACTCAAGAAATCATCAAAAGAAGATCCATAGACGGAAAAGTCATCCGTGAAAACCTCACAAATCTTTTCACAAAAGTCAGAGAATATAGCCATCATGCATCTTTGAAAGGTAGCAGGTGCATTACATAAACCAAAAGGCATACGTCTATAAGCAAAAGTACCAAAAGGGCATGTAAAAGTAGTCTTTGATTGATCTTTAGCCGACACAGGTATTTGAGAGAAACCAGAATAACCATCTAGAAAGCAGTAGTGTGTATGTTTGCATAATATTTCTAGCATTTGATCAATAAAAGGTAAGGGGTAATGATCTTTCTTAGTAGCCTTATTTAATTTACGAAAATCAATTACCATCCTATAGCCCGTAATAATTCTTTGTGGAATCAATTCATCTTTATCATTAGGAACAACAGTAATACCTCCCTTCTTAGGGACACAATGGATAGGACTTACCCACTGACTATCAGCAACGGGATAAATTATACCTGCCTCCAGAAGCTTTAGTATTTCTTTTCTTACCACTTCTTTCATTTTAGGATTCAAACTTCATTGAGGATCACGAACTGGTTTGGCATCTGCTTCCAAATTTATTTTATGCTGACATAGAGTGGGACTAATGCCCTTAAGATCATCAAGAGTATATCCAATAGCAGAACGGTGCTTCTTCAGAGTTTTCAACAATCTTTCTTCTTCATGCTCTGAAAGGTTAGCACTAATAATAACAGGATATATCTTCTTTTCATCAAGATAAGCATATTTAATATTATTAGGCAACGGTTTAAGCTCAAACATGGGATCACCCTTAGGTGAAGGGGGATCCCCTAGGATTTCAACAGGAAAATTATGTTTCGGAATAGGTTTTAAATAATACTTCATCTATTTCCCTTCTTTCATTCGTAAACATATCATTCTCATGGTCTAGCAAATATTGTTCTAAAGGATCGCTAGGAGGTACGGCAATAGAAGCAAGACCAATAATTTCATCCTTACTAGGTAATTCTTCTTCATGGTGTTATTTACTAAATTTAGAGAAATTAAACTCATGAATCATATCATCCAAGCCAATAGTAACAACATTCTTTTCGCAGTCTATCTTAGCATTAACGGTGTTCAAGAAGGGTCTACCAAATATAATGGGACAAAAGCTATCTTGTGGGGAACTGAGAACAAGAAAATCAGAAGGATATTTAGTTTTCCCACACAAGACTTCAACATCTCTAACAATTCCCATTGCCGAAATAGTATCTCTATTGGCATGTTTAATTGTGACATCAATATCTTCTAACTCAACAGGTGCAATTTCATGCTTAATTTCTTTATACAAGTCATAAGGTATAACACTAGCACTAGCACCATATCACATAAGCCATGATAACAATGATCTCCTATTTTAACAAAAATAACAGGCATGCCTACCACAGGTCTATGTTTATCTTTAGCACAAGGTTTAGCAATTCTAGCAGTTTCACCACAGAACTAAATAACATGCCCATCAATATTATCAGCCAAGAGATCTTTAACAATAACCACATTAGGTTCAACTTTAACTTGTTTATGAGGTGTATAAGTTCTAATATCGCTTTTATGAACCATAGTTGAAGCTTTAGCATGATCCTTTATTCTAACAGGGAAAGGTGGTTTCTCAACATAAGAAGTAGGAACAATAGGATCATTATAAGTGACAGTCTTTTCTTCAACTTTAATTGGTGCACCTACTTTTACTTCTATGGGAGGATGATATTTAAACCACTTCTCCTTAGGGAGATCAACATAAGTAGCAAAAGATTCACAGAAAGAAGCTACTATCTCAGAGTCAAGTCCATATTTAGTGCTAAACTTACGGAAAATATCGGTATCCATAAAAGATTTAACACAATCAAACTTAGATGTCATACCTGACTCCTTACCTTCGTCGAGATCCCAATCTTCAGATTTGCGTTTAATTCTATCCAATAAATCCCATTTAAATCCAATAGTCTTCATCGTAAAAGAGCCGACACAAGAAGTATCGAGCATGGTGCGATTATTTTCACAAAGCCGAGCATAATTTTTTTGAATAATTGTTTCTCTTGGGAGCTCATGATTGGGGCATGAATATAACATTGATTTAAGCCTCCCCTAAGCTTGAGCGATGATTTCTCCTTCACGAGGCGAAAAATTATATATATATATATATTGCGATCACGATGAACAAGATGCATAGGGTAATACTTTTGATGAAATTCCAATTTCAATCTTCTATAGTTCCATGATCTCGTGTCATCACATAGCCTATACCATGTCAATGCGTCTCCCTTCAAAGATAAAGGGAAGACCTTCTTCTTAGCAACATCATCGGGTATACCTGCAAGCTTAAATAATCCACAAACTTCATCCACATATATTAAGTGCTCATCAGGATGCTTTGTTCCATCTCCTGTGAAAGGATTAGCTAGCAGTTTTTCTATCATACCCGAAGGAAATTCAAAACGAATTTAATTTTCAATAGGTTCAGTAGGTGGAGGAGCAACTCTTTGCTCTTCTGGTCGGGGTGAAGATACCCCGAACAAGCCCCTCAGAGGATTACTTTCCATAGTAACAAGTGACAGTAAATTTCAGCACACTATATAAATTTTTCCTTACCAAATTCCACCTACCAAAGGCGCTTCACTCCCCGGCAACGGCGCCAGAAAAGAGTCTTGATGACCCACAAGTATAGGGGATCTATCGTAGTCCTTTCGATAAGTAGGAGTGTCGAACCCAACGAGGAGCAGAAGGAAATGATAAGCGGTTTTCAGCAAGGTATTCTCTGCAAGTGCTGAAATAAGTGGTAACAAATAGTTTTGTGATAAGATAATTTGTAACGAGCAACAAGTAACAAAAGTAAATAAAGTGCAGCAAGGTGGCCCAATCCTTTTTGTAGCAAAGGACAAGCCTGGACAAACTCTTATAATAGGAAAAGCGCTCTCGAGGACACATGGGAATATCGTCAAGCTAGTTTTCATCACGTTCATATGATTCGCGTTCGGTACTTTGATAATTTGATATGTGGGTGGACCGGTGCTTGGGTGCTGTTCTTACTTGAACAAGCATCCCACTTATGATTAACCTATATTGCAAGCATCCGCAACTACAACAAAAGTATTAAGGTAAACCTAACCATAGCATGAAACATATGGATCCAAATCAGCCCCTTACGAAGCAATGCATAAACTAGGGTTTAAGCTTCTGTCACTCTAGCAACCCATCATCTACTTATTACTTCCCAATGCCTTACTCTAGGCCCAAATAATGGTGAAGTGTTATGTAGTCGACGTTCACATAACACCACTAGAGGCTAGACAACATACACTCATCAAAATATCAAACGAATACCAAATTCACATGACTACTAATAGCAAGACTTCTCCCTTGTCCTCGGGAACAAACGTAACTACTCACAAAGCATATTCATGTTCATAATCAGAGGGGTAATAATATGCATAAAGTATCTGAACATATGATCTTCCACCAAATAAACCAACTAGCATCAACTACAAGGAGTAATCAACACTACTAGCAACCTACTAGCACCAATCCCGGACTTGGAGACAAGAATTGGATACAAGAGATGAACTAGGGTTTTGAGATGAGATGGTGCTGGTGAAGATGTTGATGGAGATTGCCCTCTCCCGATGAGAGGAGCGTTGGTGATGACGATGGCGATGATTTCCCCCTCCCAGAGGGAAGTGTCCTCGACAGAACAGCTCTGCCGGAGCCCTAGATTGGTTCCGCCTCGTGGCGGCGGAGTTTCGTCCCGAAAGGTTGCTTCTTGCTTTTTTCTCGACGAAAGACTTCATATAGCAGAAGATGGGCATCGCAGAGGCACCAGGGGGGCCATGAGGTAGGGGGGCGTGCCCTAGGGGGGGGGGCGCCCCCCCCACCCTCGTGGACAGGGTGTGGGCCCCCTGGTCTTCATCTTTGGCGAGGATTTTTTTTATTTATTATAAGATATTCCGTGGAGTTTCAGGACTTTTGGAGTTGTGCAGAATAGGTCTCTAATATTTGCTCCTTTTCCAGCCCAGAATTCCAGCTGCCGGCATTCTCCCTCCTTATGTAAACCTTGTAAAATAAGAGAGAATAGCCATAAGTATTGTGACATAATGTGAATAATAGCCCATAATGCAATAATTTCGATATAAAAGCATGATGCAAAATGGACGTATCATTCCACACTTGAGAAGAGGAAAAATTGAAAGGTAGAACGCGACAGCAGAGGAAGAAAATGTTGGCTAACGAGGCTGGGAGGGGATCGAGCAGGAAGTTAATGCTCCATGCCTAAAGGTTTTGGGAAAACCTGATTTTCATAAGGTGACTTATACTCACCTAAACAGAGGGAGTATTCCTTAACCAGAGAATGTTGTGTCTCCCACTCAGGCGCTAAAAAAAATTGCGACACATTTTTTTATCTGTTTGCATAGGTCCCACCTATCAGGAAGGATGGGCACGTACATGAACAGGTACGACTCATCAGTCTACCCGCATAGCCTTTTCGTTTAGTCTACCTAGCCATCTAATCAACTGCCTGCACGGCACTTCTCCCATTTACTTCTCCATCAGGAACCGATTCTCCTCGGCTTCTTCACCTCCCCTTCGTCTTCATTTGCATCCAAACCCCACTGCGTTCACATTGTTTTAACCTCTTTAAATAATCATCTACTACTTCAGTTAGACTAGCCATCTAATCCTAATTCTCCAAACCATAGCCCTCTGTTCCAGCGGTTCCAAATGGCAAAAGAGATCGAGATGCAGGTTTTTAGCGTCCAACATGTCCTCGTTGAAGGCTCGATGCGCATAGTTGCCACCATCACCATCCACCCAAGGGTTGTTCGGCAGTGGATCAACAATGTATCCAACTCCATGGAAAAGGTAGAGACGAGGGTCATCGGTCTCAACATAGAGTATACAGAGCGTGCCCCTGGGAAGATCCAGCGCGCCGCGATCCTTCAGCTGTGCCTCAAAGATGATGTTTTGGTGTACCACATCATACACTCGCCCTCCATACCAGGTGAGCTTCATGATTTCTTGTCTCGGGAGGACGTATACTTCTATGGGGCAGCCATCGAAGGGGACAAACAGAAGCTGGAGCCGTACAACCTTGATTTGAAAAGCATCGCTGACCTACAAACTAGAATCAAAATTTTTGTAGAAGATTGTGATAAACAGACACCATCCCTATTCGACGTAGCAAATTTTGTGCTCGGTACAAATCTTCAGAAGGGTGACAAGACGGTGGCATTAAGGTCGTCTGGATGGGCACCACGCCCTCCGACGTACGCCTCTCCCCTCTCGGCCGCACCGCCCCTCTGCCTTTGTGTGCATGACATGTGGGCCACCTAAAATGCGGCGAGCATCAAGTTTCTACCTCAGCCACCCACGACTCCCACGACGCCGCTCGAACCCATGAAACCACACGTCCCCCGACCTGCGGCTCACCCCTCTTGGCCCCACTGCCCCTCTGCCTATGGGAGCATTACATGTGGACCAGTCACCTATCGGGTCCACATGTTATTGACTCAAAGGTAGGTGTAGTAAGGCGCTGAAGCTCAGTCCCGACGGCACTGAGAGGGAAATGTAACTCCCGTGCCAGGGCTTGTGGTGCTCCCGCAGCATGAACTCGTGCCAAACTCGAGATTTGTTTCTTTACTATACATGCACGCAATGATTTAATGGACATTGTAATCTCAACATGTGATGGGGAGCTCTAAATTTGAATTTGAAACTTATAAAACGAAGAGATTCAAAACAAATAAACTGGGCGAGAGGGAGTATATCGTAGGATGTGTCCCATACAAAATAAGTCCCCTGGTTTATCACTGCGAAGATGCGGTTAGAAAGGAGCACAACGTCTTCCTACTCGTACGGCAACAAATCGGCCGCAGACAACATGGTCCGCCTTTGACCGCCATGTGCAATGTTCGTGCTATCTTGTTCAATCTCACCGTGGTTCCATCGTACCAATTCATGCGGTGGCCCATTGCATGGCTGATCCCAATGTTGGACAAAGGTTCTACAGGAATGGTGTCACCATTGTAAATGTTGTGCAAATTGATGTTGGTACCCTCCCGTACATATGCAAGCCAATCTCCACTCGCACCGAGCCTAACGTGTGAAACAGTGGGCAGGGGGAGAATTAGGAAATGGACACGGAAGTAGTCTTTAGAATGCATTTACTACGTGATCAAACTCATCTTACCTGCTCATCGGAGGAAATCCGAGTACCCCTCAACGTCGGCATCTCAAGGGGCGTCAACTTGCAACTACGACCACGCCGCGCTGGAGAGACCCCCAAGGAAACATCCTCGTGCGTTCCACGGAACATCAAGATGCATTTGTATGAACAACAAATCGGCCGCAGACAGCATGGTCCGCCTTTGACCGCCATGTGCAATGTTCGTGCTATCTTGTTCAATCTCACCGTGGTTCCATCGTACCAATTCATGCGGTGGCCCATTGCATGGCTGATCCCAATGTTGGACAAAGGTTCTACAGGAATGGTGTCACCATTGTAAATGTTGTGCAAATTGATGTTGGTACCCTCCCGTACATATGCAAGCCAATCTCCACTCGCACCGAGCCTAACGTGTGAAACAGTGGGCAGGGGGAGAATTAGGAAATGGACACGGAAGTAGTCTTTAGAATGCATTTACTACGTGATCAAACTCATCTTACCTGCTCATCGGAGGAAATCCGAGTACCCCTCAACGTCGGCATCTCAAGGGGCGTCAACTTGCAACTACGACCACGCCGCGCTGGAGAGACCCCCAAGGAAACATCCTCGTGCGTTCCACGGAACATCAAGATGCATTTGTATGAGTAGTTGATACGTCTCCAACGTATCTATAATTTTTGATTGCTCCATGCTATATTATCTACTGTTTTGGGCAATGTTGGGCTTTATTATCCACTTTTATATTACTTTTGGGACTAACCTATTAACCGGAGGCCCAGCCCAGATTTGCTGTTTTATGCCTATTTCAGTGTTTCGAGGAAAAGGAATATCAGACGGAGTCGAAACGGAACGAAATCAACTGGAGAAGTTATTTTTGGAAGGAAAGCCACCAGATAGACTTGGACCCTACGTCAGAAGATACGGGAGCTGGCCACGAGGGTGGGGGCCGCGCCCACCCCCCTAGGGCGCGCCCCCCTGCCTCGTGGGCCCCCCGCAGCTCCACCGACGTACCCCTTGCACCCATATATACCTACGTATCGTAAAACTTCCAGAACAGAACCTAGATCGGGTGTTCCGCCGCCGCAAGCCTCTGTAGCCACCAAAAGTCAATCGGGACCCTGTTCCGGCACCCTGCCGGAGGGGTGATCCCTCACCGGTGGCCTTCTTCATCATCCGGCACTCTCCATGACGAGGAGGGAGTAGTTCACCCTCGGGGCTGAGGGTATGTACCAGTAGCTATGTGTTTGCACTAGTAGAAAAGAGGGCTTTGGTCCAGGCCGGGTCAGCCCATTAGTCCCGGTTCAGTCTAGAACCGGGACCAATGTGGGCATTGGTCCCGGTTCGTGAGCCCAGGGGGCCGGCCGGGCCACGTGGGCCATTGGTCCCGGTTCGTCTGGACCTTTTGGTCCCGGTTGGTGGGACGAACCGGGACCAATGGGCCTCGCTCCTGGCCCACCACCATTGGTCCCGGTTGGTGGCTTGAACCGGGACCAAAGGCTCCCCTTTAGTCCCGGTTCATGCCACCAACCGGGACCAATGAGGTGCCTATATATACCCCCTCGCGCAAGAGCAGAGCACAATGCTCTATTTTTTCTGGCCGAGGGGGAGAGGGCTTTGTGGTGCTCTAGCTCAGCTCCTATGCACATGAGGTGTTCGATGGAATGCCCGAGCCACACTACTTAAGCTTTCTCCTCTCGAAGCTCGACCTCCAAGCTCCATTTTCCTCGAGATTTGTCTAGATTTAGCGGTCCGTCACGCCCCGTCCCCGTCTTCACCGCCGTCGATCACCCGCGCCGATCTCATCACCGACACCACCGTGGTGAGCCTCTTGTTCTTATCTTCTTTCTGAAAGGAAAAATATTCTTACTTGTATGTTTAGATAGATACTTGTATCATTTTCTTACATCTATTATTGCATCTTATATAGTGCGATGGTTTTGGTATCCGCCCCCGTCGGCCCTCGTCCTGTCTATGATTCGGATGTGGTATGTATATTATCTTTATAACTATTGGTTCATTTATTGTTTATGAAAATTATGCCGACCAACGTGACATAGATTTTATTTATCTAGGATGTATGTGAATCGGAAATGCCAACCGACCCTATTGTCGAGAGGTTAAATTTAGTTGAAGAAGAAAACAATTTGTTGCAGGAAAAAATAAAAAAAAAATTGAGGAGGAGAAGATGATATTGGAGTTGCATGTTGCGGATGTCGTCGATGATCACAAGATCAAGATGGATGCAATGCGCTTGAAGATTAGAAAGATTAGAAAATATGCCATTCATACCGAGGCTTGGTATCATTATGCCGTTGGATCAATTGTTACCTTGGTTGCGATTATGATCGCATTTGTTTTCGCATTGAAATGTTTTACATAGTTTCAATGTATGGTTTAATTAATTAGATGCTCTGGAGAGCTATATGTTGTTAGATGAGAACTATGTATGCACTTTGGTTTTAATGTGATGATGAACTTCTATTAATTTGGACACTTAATTATATATAATGCACGCAGATGAACCGGCAATGGATGTACGGTGACAGACACACCCGCGAGTACATTAAGGGCGTGCATGAGTTTCTCGATGCGGCTGAGGCAAACAAGCAGAATGGTTTTATGTGTTGTCCATGCACTGAATGTGGGAATATGAGGTCTTACTCTAACCGGAAAATCCTTCACTCCCACCTGCTTTACAAGGGTTTCATGCCACACTATAATGTTTGGATGAGGCACGGAGAAATAGGGGTTATGATGGAAGACGGCGAAGAAGAAGAGTACGATGACAACTATGTGCCCCCTGAATACGGTGATGCTGCAACGGAGGGAGCTGGTGAAGATCAAGAGGAACCAGACGATGTGCCCAATGATGCTGCCACGGGTGAAGCTGCTGAAGATCAAGAGGAACCAGACAATGTGCCCGATGATGATGATCTCCGCCGGGTCATTGTCGATGCAAGGACGCAATGCATTAGTCAAAAGGAGAAGCTGAAGTTCGATCACATGTTAGAGGATCACAAAAAAGGGTTATAACCCAATTGCGAAGATGGCAACACAAAGCTCGGTACCGTACTAGAATTGCTGCAGTGGAAGGCAGAGAATGATGTGGCTGACAAAGGATTTGAGAAGCTACTAAAAATATTGAAGAAGAAGCTTCCAAAGGATAACGAATTGCCCGACAGTACATACATAGCAAAGAAGGTCGTATGCCCTCTAGGATTGGAGGTGGAGAAGATACATGCATGCCCTAATGACTGCATCCTCTACCGCGGTGCATACAAGGATCTGAACGCATGCCCGGTATGCGGTGCATTGCGGTACAAGATCAGACGAGATGACCCTGGTGATGTTGATGGCGAGCCCCCCAGGAAGAGGGTTCCTGCGAAGGTGATGTGGTATGCTCCTATAATATCACGGTTGAAACATCTGTTCAAAAACGAAGAGCATGCCAAGTTGATGCGATGGCACAGTGAGAACCGAAAAAAAGATGGGAAGTTGAGAGCACCCGCTGACGGGTCGCAGTGGAGAAAAATCGAGAGAAAGTACTGGGATGAGTTTGCAAAGGACCCAAGGAATGTATGGTTTGCTTTAAGCGCGGATGGCATTAATCCTTTCGGGGAGCAGAGCAGCAATCACAGCACCTGGCCCGTGACTCTATGTATGTATAACCTTCCTCCTTGGATGTGCATGAAGCGGAAGTTCATTATGATGCCAGTTCTCATCCAAGGCCCTAAGCAACCAGGCAACGACATTGATGTGTACCTAAGGCCATTAGTTGAAGAACTTTTACAGCTTTGGAATGGAAACGATGTACGTACGTGGGATGAGCACAGACAGGAGGAATTTAACCTTAAGGCGTTGCTGTTCGTGACCATCAACGATTGGCCCGCTCTCAGTAACCTTTCAGGACAGACAAACAAAGGATACCACGCATGCACGCACTGTTTAGATGATACTGAAAGTATATACTTGGACAAATGCAGGAAGAATGTGTACCTGGGCAATCGTCGATTTCTTCCGACCAACCATCAATGTCGAAAGAAAGGCAAGCATTTCAAAGACGAGGCAGATCACCGGAAGAAGCCCGCCATGCGCACCGGTGATCACGTGCTTGCTATGGTCAATGATTTACACTACGTAATCTTTGGAAAGGGTCCCGGTGGACTAGCTATTCCGAATGACGCTGAGGGACATGCACCCATGTGGAAGAAGAAATCTATATTTTGGGACCTACCCTACTGGAAAGACCTAGAGGTCCGCTCCTCAATCGACGTGATGCACGTGACGAAGAACCTTTGCGTGAACCTGCTAGGCTTCTTGGGCGTGTATGGGAAGACAAAAGATACACCTGAGGCACGGGAGGACCTGCAACGTTTGCACGAAAAAGACGGCATGCCTTCGAAGCAGTATAAAGGTCCTGCCAGCTACACTCTTACAAAAGAAGAGAAAGAAATCTTCTTTGAATGCCTGCTCAGTATGAAGGTCACGACTGGCTTCTCGTCGAATATAAAGGGAATAATAAATATGCCAGAGAAAAAGTTTCAGAACCTAAAGTCTCATGACTGCCACGTGATTATGATGCAACTGCTTCCGGTTGCATTGAGGGGGCTTCTACCGGAAAACGTCCGATTAGCCATTGTGAAGCTATGTGCATTCCTCAATGCAATCTCTCAGAAGGTGATCGATCCAGAAATCGTACCAAGGCTAAGGAGTGATGTGGCGCAATGTCTTGTCAGTTTCGAGCTGGTGTTCCCACCATCCTTCTTCAATATCATGACGCACCTCCTAGTTCATCTAGTCGACGAGATTGTCATCCTGGGCCCGTATTTCTACACAATATGTTCCCCTTTGAGAGGTTCATGGGAGTCCTAAAGAAATATGTCCGTAACCGCGCTAGGCCAGAAGGAAGCATCTCCATGGGCCATCAAACAGAGGATGTTATCGGGTTTTGTGTTGACTTCATTCCTGGCCTTAACAAGATAGGTCTCCCTAAATCGCGGTATGAGGGTAGACTGACTGGAAAAGGCACTCTTGGAAGAGACTCAATAATATGCAGGGACGGATATTCTTGGTCTCAAGCACACTACACAGTTCTACAGAACTCTACCTTGGTGACCCCGTATGTCGATGAACACAAGAACAGTCTGCGCTCCAAACACCCGGAGCAGTGCGACGACTGGATTACATGTGAACACATCAGGACTTTTAGCAGTTGGTTGGAAACACGTCTCAGAGGTGACAACACTGTTTGTGATGAGTTGTACTTGTTGTCTAGGGGACCATCTTTGACTGTATTGACTTACAAAGGATACGAGATAAATGGGAATACATTTTACACGATCGCCCAAGATCAAAAGAGCACCAACCAAAATAGCGGTGTCCGCTTTGATGCAGCAACCGAGAGCGGAAAGGATACATATTATGGTTACATAGTGGACATATGGGAACTTGACTACAGACCTGATTTTAAGGTCCCTTTTTTAAGTGCAAATGGGTCAATCTGTTAGGCGGCGGGGTACAGGTAGACCCACAGTACGGAATGACAACAGTGGATCTGAAAAATCTTGGGTACACTGACGAACCGTTCGTCCTAGCCAATGATGTGGCACAGGTTATCTATGTGAAGGACATGTCTACCAAACCGAGAAAAAGAAAAGATAAGGAAGTGAATACATCATACGATGAGCCAAAGCGCCACATAGTTCTTTCAGGAAAAAGGGACATCCTGGGAGTGGACGGCAAGACAGACATGTCTGAAGATTATGAAAAGTTTCATGAAATTCCTCCCTTCAATGTCAAGGCTGACCCAAGCATCCTGATAAACAATGAAGATTATCCATGGTTACGGCGCAATAAGAAAATGACACAAGCGAAAAAAAAAGTGAAGACTTTCTCCCGCAACTATTATGATGATACCATGCCAAATTTGTAACAGACGAACATGCTACCATTGTCCGTTTTGTACATGCACATGCTATGTGGGTGAAATTATGATACCATCCCAACTTTCAACTTTTTTAGAGTTCATTTGAAATGCTTTCATGTCTTATGGTTCAAGGTTTTATGTGTTGAGGAAAATGGATCAATATGTCAGGAGGCGGGGTACAGGTAGACCCACAGTACGGTATGACAACAGTGGATCTAAACAATCTTGGGTACACAGACGAACCATTCGTCCTAGCCAATGAGGTGGCGCAGTTATTGTCCGAAACTTTGATACTTCGAAAGTGATTGTCCATTTTGTGCACGAAGTGCATCAAGTTTTTGTCGTAACCCTCTCTACTTTTTGGAACATGCTATGTGGGTGAAATGATGATACCATGCCAACTTTCAACCTTTTCAGAGTTCATTTTTAAATGCTTTCCAATTTCAGAGTCATTTAGCTCAAAGAATGAATTAATAGCAAACAGAAATGAACTACAAAACTTTTATGAAAATAAAAACAATCAATTAAAATATTATGTTATGATCAACTAAAATAAAACTATAATATTCTTCAATAGCAAAAAGAATATAATTTTTGTGACCTAAAATCAAACTATAAGTATTTAATTGTAAGTATAAATAAAAAATAAATAGCAAAAAAGAAAAAAAATTCTATTTTTATAGTAAAGTTATTCATAAACTAGTGATTCACACAAATTTTAAAAAATACAAATTTAAACTATTCAAAATTTTAAAACTAATGGCACTAACAGAAAGTTTATAATTTTTGTGATCTAAAATCAAAAAGAAATCACTAAAAAACTATAAGTATTTAGTTGTAAGTATAAATAAAAAATAAATAGAAAAAAAATATTTTTATAGTAAAGTTATTCATAAACTAGTGATTCTCATAAATTTTTAAAAATTCATATTTAAACTATTCAAAATTTAAAACTAATGGCACTAACAGAAAGTTTATAATTTTTGTGACCTAAAAGCAAAAAGAAATCACTAAACTGGGACCAAAGGCCGCCGCTTCCTGCCCTTTGGGCTGCTGAAAATTGGATCTTATGTTTCTTCTCCCCCTCTACTCTCTTGTAATGGATTGAGTTTTCCCCTTGAAGTAATCTTATCGGATTGAGTCTTTAAAGATTTGAGAACACTTGATGTATGTCTTGCCGTGCGTATCTGTGGTGACAATGGGATATCACATGCCACTTGATGTATGTTTTGGTGATCAACTTGCGGGTTCCGCCCATGAACCTATGCATAGGGGTTGGCACACGTTTTCGTCGTGATTCTCTGGTAGAAAATTTGGGGCACTCTTTGAGGTTCTATGTGTTGGTTTGAATAAGATGAATTGAGATTGTGTGATGCATATCGTATAATCATACCCACGGATACTTGAGGTGACATTGGAGTATCTTGGTGACATTAGGGTTTTGGTTGATTTGTATCTTAAGGTGTTATTCTAGTACGAACTCTAGGGCTGTTTGTGACACTTATAGGAATAGCCCAATGGATTGATTGGAAAGAATAACTTTGAGGTGGTTCCGTACCCTACCATAATCTCTTCGTTTGTTCTCCGCTATTAGTGACTTTGGAGTGACTCTTTGTTGCATGTTGAGGGATAGTTATGTGATCCAATTATGTTGTCATTGTAGAGAGGACTTGCACTAGTGAAAGTATGAACCCTAGGCCTTGTTTCCTATCATTGCAATACCATTTACGCTCACTTTTACCGCTTGCTACCTTGCTGTTTTTATATTTTCAGTTTACAAAAACCTATATCTACCATCCATATTGCACTTGTATCACCATCTCTTCGCCGAACTAGTGCACCTATACAATTAATCATTGTATTGTTTGTGTTGGGGACACAAGAGACTCTTTGTTATTTGGTTGCAGGGTTGTTTGAGAGAGACCATCTTCATCCTACGCCTCCTACGGATTGATAAACCTTAGGTCATCCACTTGAGGGAAATTTGCTACTGTCCTACAAACCTCTACACTTGGAGGCCCAACAACGTCTACAAGAAGAAGCTTGTGTAGTAGACATCAAGATCTTTTCTGGTGCCGTTGCCGGGGAGGCTAGGTAAGTGAAGGTATATCTTTAGATCTTGCAATCGAATCTTTTTGTTTCTTGTTTTAGCACTAGTCTAGTTTATAAAAGAAAACTACAAACAAATGGAATTGAGTTTGTCTCATACGCTTCACCTTTTTAATATCTTTCGTGAGTATGATGGAAAGGAAAATTGTGCTCAAGTACTAGAAGAAGAAATCTCTAAAATGTTTGGCACTAAATATTTGAATGATGAGCATGATTGCAATGTTGTTAGTATGAATTCTTTGAATATCCATGATGCTAATGATGATTGCACTAGTTATGATGAAAATGCCTCCTATAAACATGTCAATTTTTGTGGAGTGCATGTTTGCAAGTACACACCAAATAGGGAAGATAGATATTGCAAGGGGCATAAGTACTTAGAAACCAAATTGTTGCAAGAAGAGCTAGATGAATGTGCTGAAAATTTAAATATCAAATGCAAATTTTTTCATGACCGTATCGTGTCCAAAAATTGTGATGACTTGATTTCCCTTGCACATCATAATGAACTTAGTTTGCTCTTGGGTTATGAAGAAATGAAACGTATAACTGAGGGTATTCCAAAATTTAATCTCGATAAACTTCTTGGTTTTGATCTAGAGAAGATTTATGTGTATTGTGCGGTGAATTGAATTGAAAATCCTTATATTGCCAATTACATAAAGAAAAGAAAACAAATAGGAGATGAAGAGAATACTAATGAAAGGGAAGAGACTTCCCAATATCCTCCTATTATTTCTTAAGATGAATCAGGTAACGAGGAGGAGCCTTCTATTCAACCAATCTCATTAATAAGGAGCTCCAAAAATAGAATTGAACCCACACATGAGGTGAAGAAGAAGAAAAGAAAAAGGAAGAGAGGTAAAAAGGTATCGCTCCCAAATAAAGTTGCTCCTATTATTGCTGTGCCTCATGAAAATGAAGATGAAGATGATACACTTGATGATGATCTCGTTATGCCTATTGCTTGTTGTGATGATTATGATTGGGAAGATAATGAAACTTCTTATGATCTTGAAAATCTTTTTGGCACTTGCTTGGAAGGATATAATAATTGCTATACTATTGGTGCTATCCATACTATTAATGATGAGAGTGATTATGCTTATGATATGAAGAGGCCCAAGCTTGGGGAAGCTATGTTTGATGAGGATGACATATTTGAGAATATATTTGCCGCAATTAATGTTTTTCCCAAGCTTGGGGATGCTATGTTTAATAATGATGATATTTTTAGCCTCTCAAGTTTCGATATGCAAAGTAGTTATGATGATAGCATGCCTTCTACCTATGATGATTATTGTGATAAAACTTATGCTATAAAGAGTAGTGATGATTATATCTATAAAACTTGTCATGATTATGAGTACCCTTTCTCTGAACATTACTCTTTTAATGTGGAAACAATTTATAGTATTCAAGTCTGTTATGATGCTCGCACTATTATTCATGAGAAGAAATTTGCTTATGTGGAGAGTAGTAAATTTTCTATGCTAGTAGATCATGAAAAGAATGATTTAGGTGCTGGTTATATTGTTGAATTTATTCATGATGCTACTGAAAATTATTACGAGGGAGGAATATATGCTTGTAGGAGTTGCAATAATATCAAGTTTCCTCTCTATGTGCTTAAATTTTTGAAGTTATGTTTGTTTTGCCTTCCTATGCTAGTTGATTATTGTTCCCATAAGTTGTTTGCTCACAAAATCCCAATGCATAGGAAGTGGGTTAGACTTAAATGTGCTAGTCATATTCTTCATGATGCTCTCTTTATGTTTCAATTCTTATCTTTTCTGTGAGCATCATTGAAATCATCATGCCTAGCTAGGGGCGTTAAACGATAGCGCTTGTTGGGAGGAAACCCAATTTTATTTTAGTTTCTTTCTTTTTGGTTCTGTTTAGGAATAAATAATCCATCTACCTTCTGTTTAGATGTGGTTTTGTGTTTTAATTAGTGTTTGTGCCAAGTAGAACCTTTGGGAAGACTTGGGTGAAGTCTTTATGATCATGCTGTAAAAACACAAACTTTAGCGCTCACGAGATTAGCTAGAACTTTTCACTGGAGAGGGCTATTTAGTTGATTCTTTTTGCAGATGATTACTAGACAAATTGATCAGGTCCACCAATTTAGTTTAGAATTTTTTGAGTTCCATAAGTTTGCGTTAGTTATAGATTACTACAGACTGTTCAGTTTTTGACAGATTCTCTTTTTCGTGTGTTGTTTGCTTATTTTGATGAATCTATGGCTTGTAAAATAGTTTATAAACCATAGAGAAGTTGGAATACAGTAGGTGTAACACCAATGTAAATAAATAATGAGTTCATCACAGTACCTTCAAGTGGTGTTTTGTTTTCTTTCGCTAACGAAGCTTACGAGTTTTGTGTTAAGTTTTGTGTTGTGAAGTTTTCAATTTTTGGGTAAAGATTCGATGGACTATGGAATAAGGAGTGGCAAGAGCCTAATCTTGTGGATGCCCAAGGCACCCCAAGGTAATATTCAAGGATAACCAAGCGTCTAAGCATGGGGATGCCCTGGAAGGCATCCCCTCTTTCGTCTACTTCCATCGGTAATTTTACTTGGAGCTATATTTTTATTCACCACATGATATGTGTTTTGCTTGGAGCATCATTTTATTTTCTTTAGCTTTTCTTGCTGTTTAAATAAAGTATCAAGGTCTGAAATTATTAAGTGGAAGAGTCTTCACATAGTTGCATAATTATCCGACTACTCATTGATCTTCACTTATATCTTTCGGAGTAGTTTGTCATTTGCTCACTTATATCTTTTAGAGCACAATGGTGGTTTTATTTTGAAGAAATAGATGAACTCTCATGCTTCACTTATATTATTTTGAGAGTCTTAAATAGCATGGTAATATGCTTAAAAATCTTAATATGCTAGGTATTCAAGAATAGTAAAACTTTCTTATGAGCGTGTTGAATACTAAGAAAAGTTTGATGCTTGATAATTGTTTTGAGATATGGAGGTGATAATATTAGAGTCATGCTAGTTGAGTAGTTGTGAATTTGAGAAATACTTCTCTTAAAGTTTGTGATTCCCGTAGCATGCACGTATGGTGAACCATTATGTGATGAAGTCGGAGCATGATTTATTTATTGATTGTCTTCCTTATGAGTGGCGGTCGGGGACGAGCGATGGTCTTTTACTACCAATCTATCCCCCTAGGAGCATGAGCGTAATACTTTGCTTTGATAACTTCTAGATATTTGCAATAAGTATGTGAGTTCTTTATGCACTAGTAGAAAAAGGGTCAAACGTGAAGCACATTAGTGCCGGTTTGCATTTGAGCCGGTACTAATGGTACCATTAGTGCCAGTTCGAATGGATTTGCATTAATGCCGGTTCGTGTTGAACCTTTAGTACCGGTTCGTGGGTACTAAAGGGGTGGTGGCAGGCTGGCGTCAGGCCGAGGCCCCATGATCACCTTTAGTACCGGTTCGTGTCACAAACCGGTACTAAATGGCTAACCTTTAGTACCGGTTCGTGCCATGAACCGGTACTAAAGGGGTCTGACCTATAGTACCGGTTGGAGACACAAACCGGCACTATAGGGCAATTTTCAAACTTGAAAAAATCATAACTAAATCATCCTAATTCAGAAAAATACATCCAATATATCAAAATTTGCAGAACAAACAGATTGATCCGCTGAAACAACCAGTTTTCCGTTTCGACAATTTTTTAAAATTACAAAATTCCAGAGGGAAAATAGAGTTTTTGGGCATTTTAGACGTTTTTTTGGACGTTTTTAGCGTTTAGTGCTAGGGTTTAGATTTCCGCGTTTAGGGTTAGGTTTTATGGTCTAAACCCTTAGTTTTTACTGTTTAGCATAGAGTTACCGACGTTTTAAGTCCCGGGTTTAGGGTTTAGGACAATTTTTGAAATGACAAATTATAAAAGGAAAAAAAATATGCTCTAATTTATGTTTTTTTGAATTTTGGTTAAATCTTGTCAAACCGGTCAAACAACTGATTCAAGAAATATAGAGTGTTACTAAATAATTACGCAATAATATTAGTGTTACTAAATAAGTATCTCAGTTTTTTTTAATTTTGTTCAAATCTGGTCAAACTGTGGTCAAACTATGGTCAAACTACTTATTCAAGAAATATTAGTGTTACAACACTATTATTCAAGAATATTAGTGTTACTAAATAATTATTTCA
This sequence comes from Triticum urartu, assembly GCF_003073215.2. Classification (NCBI taxonomy): domain Eukaryota; kingdom Viridiplantae; phylum Streptophyta; class Magnoliopsida; order Poales; family Poaceae; genus Triticum; species Triticum urartu. Next base: position 39,487,478 of record NC_053028.1, on the reverse strand, counting down.
ATTTTTTGAATTTTGGTCAAATCTGGTCAAACTATGGTCAAACTGTGGTCAAACTATGGTCAAACTTATTCAAGATATATTAGCGTTACTAAATAATTACTGTTTTCTTAGAATAATAGTTTCAAACTCAAACGGTGAAATGTGTGACTTCATGCTCAAGCTAAACTCCTGAGGGTTAATAGGATTGACATCTTACTATTGTCAGGAAAACAACAAGTGCAGACTCGGAAACGAAGGAGAATAGAACCTGAAAGTTAAGCGTGCTCGGGCTAGAGTAGTGAGAGGGATGGGTGACCGGTCGGGAAGTTAGATGATTTGGAATGAGTGATCCACACTTGAGCAGTTAAGAGAGGTGATTAGAGACTAAATCATCAAATAATTCAGAAAATTTAAAAATCAAAATTTTTTTCCAAAATTTTCAAAAAAAAATTCAAAAAAAAACCTTTAGTACCGGTTGGTAAGACCAACCGGTACTAAAGGTCCCCCGTACCAGGGCGCGAGCTCACGCCACGTGGTGGCACTTTAGCGCCGGTTCGTGTCGAACCAGTACTAAAGGGGGGGGGGCTTTAGTGCCGAAACGTTAGTGCCGGTTCCATAACCGGCACTAAAGGCCCTTACAAACCGGTACTAATGGTCCATTTTCTACTAGTGGTGGCTGGGACCGACGACGCGCCCGGACAACCTAAGGAAACGCAGCAGCACAGTAGCTCCGTCGTGCTGGCGTCCGGCCATTGGTCCCTGGCACCATTGTAAGAAGGCAGGAAGGAGAGGGAGCTCCCAAAGAGCGACGGCGACCCGAGATCCCTCGCCTCGGCAGGGCTGTTGACCTTCACGAACCAGAAGTGATGGAGAAGCAGCATAGTAGTACAGGTTAGTGCTTGAACGGATACTACTGAAATATGCCCCGGGAATCCAAAGAAAATAAGACATTGCCAAACAGCATATACCGTTTGGCAGCACATAGGGACATATTCAGGAAATCAAGCATGTGATTTTCTTAGAGCAAGTAAATTAGTGATGTTATTCTTCGTACCAAAATTCTGATCACCAAAAGTATTGGGCCAGCTGAGAAAATGGAGACTGTTTAACAAACAATAGCATTATACATGTAATTTAATAAACATATGTTGCAACAGCTTTGCTTCTCATAGCATCACCAGATTGGTGCATGCGCTTAATTAGATAGTGGTGGTGTTTGTCTGCCTTTCAATCAATATACGAAAAATGCTTACGATTAGCATGAAGGGAAATACTCACATCAAAATCCCATTCACTATAGAGGTCAGGATCATCCACATTCCCCATATGTATACATAGGCAATCATTGTATCCGACGAATCCTGCAAATCCGAAGTACTCAATCTTCTTTCCGTGGAACAGCCTAGTGAAGAATTGCTCCCTAAGTGCCAAACGAAAAGTGGTCTTTCATGATAGAACAAAACCAATTGATAGCAGCTCTATCTGCGTGCCCCAAAGAAGAAGGCTCAATCATGAAAAGGGGTGTCAAGATAACTGATTTGAGCTAAACATTCCTCTGAATTTTGCAGGTCGGCATGAATCCGGCTACCATGAGCTGAAGCAGAGACCTAGACCGGCGAATGGACTTACAGTCAGTGAGGTGCCAACAGCTTCCCTCACATACTCTTCATCTTCAAATGTGTCCAGCACATCGAGCTCCTCATCAGTGATCCCCTTCCAAACCTGCAGCCTAGAGACGTGAACACATTGTCACTCATTCTGCACTTCAACCGTTCCATACTGACAGCACTCGCCATTGTTCACATCTTAACTTGCAGTGGACAAACTAAGAAATTAAAACCAAGTATATGGGATGTGTGTGTGTGGGATTGCACGCACCTTTGCAGGGACTTTGTTGCCGTCGACGGGGAGGATCGCCGGGTAGACGCGGCCCCTGATGTTGAGCCTCTGGCTGCGACAAAAGCAACATGAGAATAGCGAACAGGAGACGCAGAGGGGGAGGGAGAACACATGACGAACACCGGGAGGAGTGGACGCTCACCTGGGCAAGAACCGCCGTGAAGGACATCCCCGGCGGCAGTGCGAGGTCCTGCACGTCGTCACCAGCGCCCTTGCCGTCGCCTTCGCCTCCCTCTCATCTCCGAGCGGACAACAGTCGCCGGTGCCGCCGCAGGTGAATCCCCTTCCGCGGTCAGGAGCGCCGGGAGGCCAAGTCGGTCGAGGACGCGGGGGAGGAGGCCCTGTCGGCCTCCGGGGAGTCGCCGGCGATGTGGGCGGCCGCGTCCATCGAAAGGGGGCCCGCTGGAGTTGAAGCCCCGCCGCTGGACCTCCTCCCGCGCCTTGTAGATCGCCTCCATGTCGTCCCCGGAACAGGATCTGGCCCCTACCTCGCCTCCTCGACCGGATCTGGCCGGAGATTGCCGCCGCCGCGCCCGGCGTCGTCTGCATCGCAGCCCCATCTCACTCGGAACCGGCGAGGAACACCGCCGCCATGTACTTGGAGTTGAAGCTCCGCCGCTGGACCTCCTCCCGCGCCTCCTAGATTGCCCTGACCTCGCCTCCTCGACCGGATCTGGCCGGAGATCGCAGCCGCCAAGCCAGGCATCGTCTGCATCGCAGCCAGCCTGGACCTCCAGCTCGTCTCGCTCGCCAGCAACCGAATAACAAAACGCAGGGTCCTTTTTGTAAGAACGACGTATATCATATATCCACTTAAAATGGACTGCGGGTTGAATACCAAAAAGGAGAAGGACTATTTTGCAAAATTGCTGACAACGGACGACCAGAAACACTGTTTGCTTTATTATTAGGGAAGAAAGATAGGGAAGATCTATGCAACGAATCAGACTAGAACAAGGAAAGGAGGGTGTTCGTACGCCTGCAGTCCTCCCTCTTGTGTCCTATTACCTTGAGCCAATAAATACGAACAAAAGCACGGGCGCTACACAATCAGCCATGGTAAAAGTATAAAAGAAAAAAGACAAGGAAGACATACACCAACGACATATGCGAGGAGCAGCTATGGCTGCCGCCTGTGTTTAAAAAAAAGCTATGGCTGCCGCCCTAGCCGGTGACGGCTCCTCGCGCTACCTGTCGGCATTCGCTCTCTTCCTCGGGATCGGCTCATCGTGCGACCTTCATAGTGGCGCCCAAGCCCAAGTTCATCTCCCGGAGCCATGACAGGTGGATGCATCAGGACCGGGGAGACGCGATCTTGAAGGGACGGATTCTTGTCGGATGAGATCAAGGTATCCCTGTTTGACGTGAGATTCCTAGACGGACGCTAGCTAGCGGGAGCTTTGAACCGATCGGACACTGCAACCGTTCCAGCTCGATGGGACCATGGAGCCTTGGTTCAAAACCACAACGATGACGGGCCGCTACCTTCCTGCAATCTACTGCTCTACGCCATGCCGTTGAGGTCGCCTCAATCATATGGATTTTTGGGCAGCGCAATCTGTGGGCCATGGCAGCTAGCGATGACGGTGGCCAGCAGGCCGGAGTTCATGCAGTTGCCACATCGATGAACACCCACCAGTGGCGATGCCAGGCGTGCCCTTGACCCCCACAACCCCTACCTGCACCTCAGCTTCAGGGTAGTCACCGAAGGCGTAAGCGGCGCAGAGTTCCTCCTCACCTCCTGTCTAGAGTAGATGAGTCCCTCATCATCTCCTCGGTGAAGGTGTCTGGGCTCGAGCCTGTGCGTAGGCGTCGGCTGGTAGATGCTGGCCTCTGGAATCCTTCTGGGTGCGATGGAGTATAAGTACAACACACCCGCAGCAGAGCAGTACGTGTGTGCGCCAATTCATGAATATGGGCTTACGCATCAACATGCGTCAAGATGAACCTAACGCCTAATGCAAGGTGCAAGGCAGCAGGGGCGAGGGGCCTCGCCAGTACTATGTACGTGATGAAAAGAAGAAAACGTTTGGGCTGGGGGATCCGCGGCCCTGCCTGACGCTTCAAGTAGCTCCGCCATTGATTAAAGGAACAGATGTTTAAATGTTGTATTTTCAGTTTCAAGTACTACAGGCTCAGTACGTAACTATGTATACGTAGCATTTTTTTTGCCAATTTATTTGCGTTGCAGAGCCGTAGTCACACTTTTATGTGATATATGGCAGATATGATCGTGGACTCCAAGTAGCCAAAGAGTACCCAGACTGAACTTTTCAAGGAAGATTTCATTGGTACTGTATTTATGCACACCTCACAGTTATTTTGTATTGATCAGACAAATTTCAACGATTTTTTCTTGAAATAGAATTCTCCACCGTACTCTAAACCTTGCTTTCTAAAAAAAGAGTAGATCAAAGGAGGAAATGGATGGAGAAATGTACTTAGAGAAAAGGAACTCAGCAGAGCTAATGAACCATGAAGAAGTTTAGAACAACACATAAGCTTCAGATTAATTCTCCAAAACCAATATGTGTTTGATGATTGTCATTGATAAAACAAGTATATATAGCTTTTGACAAAGTAATTTGGCATAGCATAATTTAGCTAAGTAGACTACTAGATTCGAGAGGTT